>NW_027263071.1:0-37473 GCF_902827115.2 Pseudochaenichthys georgianus | reverse complement strand
ACGCGCCAAGATCTGAAGCGCTTCGTGAAGCAGTCACGTGGTGTCGACAGGCAGCGAGGCTTCCTTTGTCATCGGTGACGTCACTGGCCCAAAACGATACAAGCCTCGATGCAGGCTTCACAAAAAGCTTCGGGGATTACTCGACACACGCTCCGAAGCCTCGGCGCAATACGTAGCATCACTAGTGACAGACAAAATACAAAAACACAACCAACACATTTGACGAGACACAACACATGACATACGTTCCTACACCTTATCCCAAATCATTTCAATAAGAGCTCAGAGCTACTCAGAGAAACAGACGTACACTCTGAGGCGACTCGACATGCTGACTGAATCAGCCGCACTGATAACTCGCTCTTTAAAACAAGTCTGACAACGAGTATCTCCGATAAGAGGACAAAAGAGTTCAGATGTTAAAGTCCTGCTTTAACTGTTACCCACATCTTAACCAGGTCAAACAATGTCTCTAACATTTGTATCTCAGCACATTCTCTTTCAGCAGTCCTCCTAATAAGATTACAAATGGTCCTGGGGATTCTTTCCATGTTCTAAGTTGAATAAATAATTAGTGGTACAGGTAAGGACATCTTCATTAAAACCACATTGACACAAAATATGAAAAACCCAACAACGAGTTGATCAGCAGGATTTGGTTATCCAGCTACCAATGATTATTTTACTTTAGGTTGTTGCTTATCAGTTATCTTTTGAACTGTCTTTCCCAAAAGCCAAAGACATTTCTGGGAATATGAATTAACATTAAAATAAGTACCCAGATCAAAGGTTGTATGGCTTCACAGGAATGAGTGGAACTAGCCCCTGCTCCGCCTGCAACCCCTCCTGGGGGCTAACGCTGCTGGATGTTGACTAAATACACTTGTTGTAAGTTGATTTAAAGACTTGCCTCTCTGAAGAACCAGCACCTTACCGTGGTAGAGAGGTTTGTGTGCCCTGATGAACCTGGGGGCTGTGTTGTCTGGAACCTTGTGTTCCTGGTAGGGTCTCCCATGGCAAATTGGTCTCAGGCAAGGGGCCAGACTAAGATTGGTTCAAAAGACCTCATGAAAGGAAAAACAAGAAGTGAGGATACCCGGCCCGGAGGAAGCCCGGGGTCCCCTTCTGGAGCCAGGCCCAGAAGGAGGACTCGTCGGCGAGCGTCTGGTGGCCGGGCTTGCCACGGAGCCCGGCCGGGCCCAGCCCGAAAAGGCAACGTGGGCAACACCTCCGCTTCTCCGTCCCGCGGGCCCACCACCTACGGGAAACATCGATGGGGTCGGGTGCGCTGCCAGACGGGTGGCAGTGAAAGCGGAGGGTCTCGGCGGACCAGACCCGGGCGGCAGAAGCTGGCTTTGGGGACGTGGAACGTCACCTCTCTGGGGGGGAAGGAGCCGGAGCTTGTGCGGGAGGTGGAGCGGTACCAGTTGGATCTGGTTGGGCTCACCTCTACGCACAGCGTCGGCTCTGGAACCTTACTTCTGGATAGGGGTTGGACTCTATTCTTCTCCGGAGTTGCTCAAGGTGTGAGGCGCCGGGCGGGTGTGGGGATACTCACAAGTCCCCGGTTAGGTGCTTCGTTGTTGGAGTTTACCCCAGTGGACGAGAGGGTCGCCTCCCTACGCCTGCGGGTTATGGGGGGGAAAACTCTGACTGTTGTGTGTGCTTATGCACCCAACAGCAGTTCAGAGTATTCGGCCTTCTTGGAGACCCTGGAAAGAGTCCTGTATGGGGCTCCTGAAGGGGACTCCTTAGTCTTGCTGGGAGACTTCAACGCACATGTGGGCAATGATGGAGACACTTGGAGGGGCGTGATTGGGAGGAACGGCCCCCCTGATCTGAACCGGAGTGGTGGTTTGTTACTGGACTTCTGTGCTAGTCATGGATTGGCCATAACAAACACCATGTTCGAACATAAGGATGCTCATAAGTGTACGTGGTACCAGAGCACCCTAGGCAGAAGGTCCATGATCGATTTCGTTATCGTATCATCGGACCTGAGGCCGTATGTTTTGGACACTCGGGTAAAGAGAGGGGCGGAGTTGTCAACTGATCACCATCTGGTGGTGAGTTGGGTCGAGTGGCGGGGGAAGCCTCTGGATAGACCTGGTAAGCCCAAACGTGTAGTTCGGGTGAACTGGGAACGTCTGGAGGAGGCCCAAGTTCAGGAGGCCTTCAACTCACACCTCCGGCGGAGCTTTTCGGGCATTCCTGTGGAGGTTGGGGACATTGAACCAGAGTGGTCGGTGTTCAAAGCCTCTATTGCCGAAGCCGCGGTGGGGAGCTGTGGTCTCAAGGTCTTAGGTGCCTCAAGGGGCGGTAACCCTCGAACCTCCTGGTGGACACCGGTGGTCAGGGAAGCCGTCCGACTGAAGAAGGAGGCCTTCAGGGATTTGTTATCCCGGGGGACTCCCGAGGCAGTTGCAAGGTACCGACAGGCCCGAAGGGCAGCAGCCTCATCCGTGGCCGAGGCAAAGCAGCGGGTGTGGGAGAAGTTCGGAGAAGACATGGAGAAGGACTTTCGGGCGGCACCAAAGTTGTTCTGGAAAACTGTCCGACACCTCAGGAGGGGGAAGCAGGGAACCATCCAAGCTGTGTACAGTAAGGATGGGACGTTGTTGACCTCAACTGATGGAGTGTTGGGACGTTGGAAGGAACACTTTGAGGAACTCCTGAACCCGACAACTCCGCCCTCTATGTTAGAGGCAGAGCTGGAGTATGACGAGGGATCAACACCAATCTCCCGGGGGGAGGTCACTGAGGTCGTCAAACAACTCCACAGTGGCAAAGCCCCGGGGGTGGATGAGATCCGCCCGGAAATGCTGAAGGCTCTGGGTGTTGAGGGACTGTCATGGTTGACACGTCTCATCAACGTTGCGTGGAAGTCGGAAACGGTACCGAAGGAGTGGCAGACCGGGGTGGTGGTCCCCCTTTTCAAAAAGGGGGATCAGAGGGTGTGTGCCAATTACAGAGGCATCACACTACTCAGCCTCCCCGGGAAAGTTTACTCCAAGGTACTCGAAAGGAGGGTCAGGCCGATTGTCGAACCTCAGATTGAGGAGGAACAATGCGGATTCCGTCCTGGTCGTGGAACGACGGATCAGCTCTTTACTCTCGCAAGGATCCTGGAGGGGGCCTGGGAGTACGCTTATCCGGTCTACATGTGTTTTGTAGACTTGGAGAAGGCGTATGACCGGGTTCCCAGGGAGTTACTGTGGGAGGTGCTGCGGGAGTATGGGGTGAGGGGGTCTCTACTCAGGGCCATCCAATCTCTGTACTCCCAAAGCGAGAGCTGTGTCCGGGTCCTCGGCAGTAAGTCGGACCCATTTCCGGTGAGGGTTGGCCTCCGCCAGGGCTGCGCTTTGTCACCAATCCTGTTTGTAATATACATGGATCGGATTTCGAGGCGTAGTCGTGGGGGGGGGGGTCTGCAGTTCGGTGGACTAAGGATTGCACCACTGCTTTTTGCAGATGATGTGGTTCTAATGGCTTCATCGGTCTGCGACCTTCAGCACTCACTGGATCGGTTCGCAACCGAGTGTGAAGCGGCTGGGATGAGGATCAGCACCTCCAAATCTGAGGCCATGGTTCTCAGCAGGAAACCGATGGACTGTCCACTCCAAGTAGGGAATGAGTCCTTACCCCAAGTGAAGGAGTTCAAGTATCTCGGGGTCTTGTTCTCGAGTGAGGGATCAATGGAGCGTGAGATGGGCCGGAGAATCGGAGCAGCGGGAGCGGTATTGCAGTCGCTTTACCGCACCGTTGTGACGAAAAGGGAGCTGAGCCGGAAGGCAAAGCTCTCTGTCTACCGGGCCATTTTCGTTCCTACCCTCACCTATGGTCATGAAGGATGGGTCATGACCGAAAGAACGAGATCGCGGATACAAGCGGCCGAGATGGGTTTCCTCCGCCGGGTGGCTGGTGTCTCCCTTAGAGATAAGGTGAGAAGTTCGGTCATCAGGGAGGGACTCGGAGTTGAGCCGCTCCTCCTTCGCGTCGAAAGAAGCCAGTTGAGGTGGTTCGGGCACCTAGTTAGGATGCCACCTGGGCGCCTCCCTAGGGAGGTGTTCCAGGCACGTCCAGCTGGGAAGAGACCAAGGGGTAGACCTAGGACCAGGTGGAGGGATTATATCTCTTCGCTGGCCTGGGAGCGCCTTGGGATCCCCCAGTCAGAGCTGGTTGATGTCGCCAGGGAAAAGAAAGTTTGGGGCTCTCTGCTGGAACTGCTACCCCCGCGACCCGACCACGGATAAGCGGGAGAAGATGGATGGATGGATGGATTTAAAGACTTGGTGCTTTTAAGTGCAAAAGGAAATACCCAAGTTAGACACTTGATGTGAATACACATGTCAATCACGTGTGAGTTTTTAAAAAGCAACGTTAAAGTGCAGAAGCTTGAGGAACAGAGGCCCCCTTAAACATGGAGCAGGAGAGATAAAGTCCTTTTTCAAAGCAGACATTTGACCTGGTAAAGAAACACATAATGACATGTTGCTCATTTACAGTTCAATCAGGAGAGACTTCATTTAGTTTGAAGAACATTTCTTGACACATGTCATATGATAAATGTTAAGTCTTTGGCGATTAGACCCCGATCCTGAAATGGTATATCTGAGGCGACACAACAGTCTGTGTGAGTTCTTTGGCGTCAGCTTGGCGTGTCCCTACCTTAAAGGGGGAAATGCAGCCGTGAGCATATAGGGAACCCCCGGGGTCTAGACACTGGTGATGATGCTGAAGATCTGGATGTGATGAGGAGATGTGATGAAGAGGAGGTGTGATGAGGAGGAGGCGGGCCGCAGCATGAAAACCTGAAGTCACAGCTGACTGCAGGAGAGAGGAGAACCATTTTAAAGTTTGGCTGCAGCTCGGTGATTGGCTGCTGGAGAACGAGGTGAATGTAATGGGTTATAGGCAACGCCCGTGATGAGCTGATAATATGCAGCTAAGGAGTGAACGTATACATACCCAGTCTTCCTGAAAGAACTTGCGCTGAGCTTCATTTAAATCAAGTGTCCCAGAAATCAGTGACACATGGTGACAGTGCATTTTATACTGTGACAGTCCAAGACGTCTTATATGTTCATTTCATTCATTTCTTATTTTAACAGTTACTTACCTGAATATAATTGTATCTTTAATTGTAATAATTTGTCTGATATATCTTGTGTGAATCTGCCCTGTTTTTCAATCTCCAGTGTTGCTGCTGTTTAAACTCCTGAATTACCCCACAGGGATTAATAAAGGTCCATTTGATCTTATCTTACTCACAGGAATACATTGTGGGGAAACTAGACATCTTTTTCTATTCAATAAATGGATTTCTTGGCCTTTAATAAAGCTGTTATTATTGTTTTTGAAGCTTGTGTTATAGTGCCCCCTGGTGCCGACAAAGCAGAACTGCATAGCGCTTCTCAAAAAGTCAAAACAATTTAAGGAGTACTTTTAAAAGGTTAGCACTACAGGAAGCACCTAGGTAAACATACTTGTTGTTCGTCTGTAAAGCAACCTTATGCGATGCTATTTCTCTGTTATTAAAATGTGTTTTAATAGCTCTGTTAAACTAAGAAACCAACATTAGCTTCACTCACCTCATGTGTTTAAGGAGTCCGTAGGCTTCTATCAGTGAGTGGACCATACTTGCCTCGAAATGAGCAGAGAATTACATTTAAATATTGAACAGAACCAGTGAGTAAAACGCCTCACAGTGAACTAACGTTTCAAGGTAACTCACCCTGTTTGGTACTTTGGATAAACTATCGCAAGTCTGGATGTATTCCGGGCTGTAAACATAAGCCACCTTCCGCTTACAACTGCTGTCATCATCGCTGTCTCCGCTGCAACTCATTTACGATGAATTAAAGATATTTAAAGGAGAATAAATGGAGCTAAAAAACAATTTACAATGAAGGGACGCAAGCGTCTTCTCCAGTGTACACCGAGGACCACCTGCATTTCCTCAACAACTACCCCTCACTGTCCCGTCTGAGTGAGTCTGAAGACTTACCCAGCATTGATATCTGTCCTCTGCGCTTATTTGAGGACGTGACCGCGGCGGTGTCAGAGACCAGAGATAAACTGCAGGGTGTTGTGACTGAGGAGTGGGGAAACATCTCTCTGGCAGTGACTGGAGTGGATGTTTTAAAGACCCAAGCAGAGCCCAGCACCAGAGCTGGATTCAGGAGATATTCTCGTCAAATCACATTGGACCCAAATACAGCATACTGGCTGTTGTCATTGAGTGACGGGAACAGGAAAGCAACACGAATGAAAGTAGATCAGTCATATTCTGCTCACCCAGACAGATTTGTTGATTATTGTCATCAGGTCCTGAGTACAGAGGGTCTAACTGGACGTTGTTACTGGGAGGTGGAGTGGAGCGGGAGAGCTTTTATAGCAGTGGCATACAAGGATATTAACAGAACTGGGACAGCTAAGGAATGTGGATTTGGATATAATAACAAATCTTGGGCATTAGATTGTATCAGTGGCGGTAAATATGCATTCTACCATCAATGTATTTCTACTCCCGTCTCAGGCCCTCCGTCCTCCAGAATAGGAGTGTACCTGGATCACAGAGCAGGTTCTCTCTCTTACTACAGCGTGTCTGACACCATGACCCTCCTCCACAGAGAGCAGACCACCTTCACTCAGCCTCTCTATCCTGGGTTTCTGCTTACACACCCTTCTGGAAGCTCAGCTGAGTTGTGTGAGCTGAAGTAGGCGGAAGTTTAAATAGAGCTACTACAATATGTCCGGACTCTAACACGGCTGGGACTGGGAACAGAGTAGGTGGTGGAAATAACAAAAGGCGCTCACAAGGAGGAAAAAATTAGCATAACAAAATGAGGACTTAATAAAAACTTAAGCCAACAAAAATAAACAAAATTAAAGCTGCAAGCAGCATTGAGCGGGTCTTCGGCTGTTGTCCGCACGTCGACGTCAGGCAGATGTCTCGAGGACTCGGCCGTTGGCAAACGTGGGAAGTTTCAGGTCAATCGGACAACGTACAGGGGAGTTACAGCAGTATCATAAACATTATGTTTTATGGCGATTGATCTGTCGCCATGGCAACGGAATTTGATGACACCCCATAATATACTTAGATGTGTTGAGGGCTGCATCTTTATCAAACCTATGAAGTTTTGTGCCGCTTGGAGCATGTTAACTGGAGTAATGAGAAAACCGTGTTTCACAGCGACCATTTTGTTACCATAGCAACGAAATTTGAAGAAATCTCAAAACTGACACATATATGTCTCGAGGAATAGACGGTTAGCAGACATGTGAAATTTGAACACTATTTTACCATTTGCACAGGAGTTATAGCAATATCGTGCTTAATGACGAGGGAAGCGTTGCCATGGCAACAGCCTTTGAGGAAAACTCACTATTGTCATATTGAGGTGTTGAGGGCCGGACCATTAGCCATCATCTGAAGTCTGGTGCGGTTTAGAAGATTTTCCATTGAATTACGACAACACCATATTTCATGGCGAGGGAACTGTCGCCATGGCAACGGCATATGATGACATCCCCTAATTGACATAGAGCTGTTGAGGGCCGGACCATTAATGATAGTCTGAAGCAAAGTCCTGCACGGGTCTGGTTTTCAAGACCCGCTCCCGCCCCGCACCCGCGACGTGCAATACCGATCCCGCCCCGCTACCCGCGCTTATTGCCAATTAGTTCGGCAACCCGACCCGACCCGTCGGCACAAGATCCGCAACCCGACCCGAACCCGCATAGCCTATATATGAGCAGTGAAAACGTGCAATTATTAACACACGCAGTTGCATATTTGTCTCAAAAAGCGTGGGATGTTGGTTATTTTCTCCATCTAGGATGACACTAAAAGCCTCCCAGACGTTGGATTTCGCTCTTGAGGAAGTGTTATTGAAAATGCTGTATTCTCCGTAGAGAGCTTCACCTCAGCCATTTCGAATGTGACGCGCACAGCAGCAGATTGATGCGTTGCGGAGGTTATGATTATGCGCGGTCCCGCGGGGGAGAGGTCTGAGGATTTAAACATTAAACTAAATTATTATTATTTTAATATATTTATTATGCAATACCCGCGACCCGACCCGCATCATCTTTGTTTTACCCAGAACCGAACCCGGAAAAAAGCGTTTGAAAAAATACCACCCGCGTATCACCTTTTTTGCCCGTGGGTACCCGACCCGATGCAGGACTCTGGTCTGAAGTCTGGTGCCGTTTGGACGATTTCCCATTGAATTACAACAACACCATATTTCATGGCGAGCGATCTGTCGCCATGGCAACGGCATATGATGACATCCCCTAATTGATATAGAGCTGTTCAGGGCCGGACCATTAGCCATTATCTGAAGTCTGGGGCCGTTTGGACGATTTTCCATTGAATTATGGTTCGACCATTGAGTTCTGGTCGAACGCACTTATTGTAAGTCGCTTTGGATAAAAGCGTCAGCTAAATGCAATGTAATGTAATGTAATGTAATTACGACAACACCAGGTCTTTTGGCGAGGGAGGCGTTGACATGGAAACGGCATATGATGACGTCCCATAATTGGCGGAGAGCTGGTCAGGGCCGGACCATTAGCCATCATATGAAGTCTGGTGCCGTTTGGACGATTTTCCATTGAATTACGACAACACCAGGTTTTTTGGCGAGGGATAAGATGACATCCCCTAATTGACATAGAGCTGTTGAGGGCCGGACCATTAATGATAGTCTGAAGTCTGGTGCTGTTTGGACGATTTTCCATTGAATTACAACATTTAATTAACATCGACACAATACTTTCTCCTTATGTGACCCTTCTCTTGCGTTCGGTCATACCCCCCTTCCCATGCTATTTTCGGTCAAAATTGACCGGTGTGTTTTGCACAGTGATTTCTCTGGAACCCCTGATCCAATTTTGATGGTTGACATCTCATTTGAACATTCAAAGCAAGTAGAATCAAGGGATCACAGACAGAATGACACCAGGGGTGAATTTCATATTATTTTTGGCAGTAAGTTCAAAGATAGTGCTTATTTTACATTACTGTATATTATAAAAATGCTTGCCATGTAGGCTGTGTTTGCTGGAGATGGAAATGATTTAGTTAGTGTTGTAGCTGAGGTTCGTCCCGTTCCAATGATGTATGGGATGTATTGATTTGATACAAGCAAGCCAGTGTTTCATGATACATAACCAGTCTTCCTGAAATAATTTGCGCTGAGCATGGTGACAGTGAATTTTATACTGTGACAGTCCAAGACGTCTTATATGTTCATTTCTTATTTTAACAGTTACTTACCTGAATGTAATTGTAATTGTATTAATTTGTGTGATCTATCTTGTGTGAATCTGTGTTTTTCTCCAGTGTTGCTGCTGTTTAAACTTCTGAATTTCCCCACAGCAGGGATTCATAAAGGTCCATTTCATCTTACTCACAGGAATACATTGTGGGGAAACTGGACATCTTTTTCTATTCAATATATTGATTTCTTTGCCTTTAATAAAAAAAAACAACAACAAATGCATCGCAAGAACAGGACAGAGCTATGTTTCCTGACACGCTTTTATTTTGAAGGCGTGACTTCCGGTGCCCACTGCCCACCTCGCCGCATGGTTACAACACTTGCAGGTTCCTGCCACAGTAGTCTGTGTTTATGACATCCAGCAGCCAGGCAGCAGGATATTTCTGCTCCCCTCGAAGGCTGCATTTCTTTACAGCTCTTTGGACTCCGAGAAGCACCAAAGAAATGACTTTACCGTCGAGGATTTAGCAAGTGTTGTGTTGTTTTGTACTTGAACCCTTCCTGAAAGTGAGCTGAACGTCGCACTTGTCACCATGAGAAGCAGGAGCAACTCCGGCGTAAAGCTGGACAACTATGCCCGGATGGTGCACCAAACTATCCTGAGACACCAAGTGAGTATGTTATAGTGTTCTAGTCAAATGCACAGTTAAATAAAAGTACATTATCATTTGTTTCATGCTTGCAGGCAGGTTCGCTGGGGCAGTCACAGCAGGGTTTATGTAAATGCATATTGCACAATGCATCTTTACACACTCATTACTTGTTACAGTGTGTCTTCATGAAGCTTTAAAATAATCTTAAAAGTATTATTTTGCGCTTGCACTTTTCTCTTGACTCTCATTTAAAATACATGATATGTTCCCAAGTATGAATATTTCACCCATGTGTGATTGTTGCATCGAAGGTTTTAATGCGCAGCTCCGACACACTCCACTCTTCTGAACTGGATGCAGGGATTTGGGTTTGTGTTGGGTTGGGAATCTGGAAACATCATTTTATGGATTTGAGCATAGGGTTAATTGTTATGTTGTCACAATAAATGAATGCCATTGCATGTCATGTCACACTTAGCTTTGTAAAATAGTCAATATTACATTACATTGCATTTAGCTGACGCTTTTATTCAAAGCGACTTACAATAAGTGCATTCGACCAAGAAGATACAAACTAGAAGAAAACAGAATCATATAAGTACATCAAGTTTCAACTAGCTTTAGTCCTTTGTTGGTATTAAGTGCTTTGTTAGTAATTGTATCGCTCGAAGTGGAGTCGAAAGAGATGAGTTTTCAGTCTGCGCCGGAAGGTGTGTAAGCTTCCTGCTGTCCTGATGTCAATGGGAGCTCATTCCACCATCTTGGAGCCAGGATAGCAAACCCACGTGTTTCTGCTGATGGGAACTTGGGTCCCCCTCGCAGCGAGGGTGCAGCGAGCTGTTTGGCTGATGCAGAGCGGAGTGCACGTGCTGGGGTGTACTGTTTAAACCATGTCCTGGATGTAGGAAGGGCCAGATCCATTCACAGCATGGTACGCAGGTACCAGTGTCTTGAAGTGGATTCTAGCAGTTACCGGAAGCCAGTGAAGGGAGCGGAGGAGCGGAGTGGTGTGGGAGAATTTAGGAAGGTTGAAGAGCCACTGCATTCTGGATGACCCGCAGAGGTCGGATGGCACATGCAGGTAGACCAGCCAGGAGGGAGTTGCAGTAGTCTTGGCGTGAGATGACGAGAGCCTGGACCAGAAGTTGCGGCGCTTTCTGGGTCAGGAGGGGACGCATCCTCCTGATGTTGTAGAGCAGGGGTGTCAAACTCAATTTCATTGCGGGCCACATTCGCATTATGGTTGCACTCAAAGGGCCGGTTGTAACTTTAAGACTATATAAAAATACATATATAAATATTTAATATTTAATATTTAATGTATTATATTACATTATTGCTCTGCATTGGATTATTATCAGATAGGGTAATACCTTCATAATTAACTACGTCTGAAAGCAGAAGTCTAGGGCAAATAATTGCAAGTCTCTTCAGTGAGAATGTCACAAAATGATTTAAAAAGAAATTTTGAAAAAAAAAGTGACTTTAAAAAAAGAAAAGTCAAATTCTGAGAGAAAAGTCAAATTTCAGATGCATTGTGGGACATGTAGTTTATGGGCAACGTGCCTCTGTAAAGTAGCATGTAACCGTATAATAAAATCATATTTTTTGCAAGCTCTTGTGGGGCCACATAAAATGAAGTTGTGGGCCGGATTTGGCCCCCGGGCCTTGAGTTTGACACCCCTGTTGTAGAGAGTGTATCTGCAGCAGGCAGCGATGTTTGCTGTGAAGGACAGCAAAAATACTTGGCTTTTAGAGCAAAAATCAACACTACATGCTTATTCTTAATTAAGTCAATAAAGACACTTTTGAGGAGAAGAAAACATTCTGAATTTGGGGTTTAATCCTGAATTATTTAAGCACACAATCATTATCGTGGAGGTTTTGGGATCTCACCTTTCAGTGATGTGCTCTTTACGTGTAGATTTAAACTAGTTTAAAACTGCAAATGAAGTGGTTGAATTTGGAGTGAAGTCATCGTTTGAATGCGTCCCAAATGGCAGCGAGCCAGCATTCAGCTCACTGCTCAGCACTAATGACTGAGTGTGTTCCCAGTGCGTGGAGGGTTGCTGCAGCCGCTGATTAAAAGCAATGCATATATATATTTCTGTCTGTTATTCTTCGGGTAATAAATGTTGTAGCCAGAGATGTCATAGTGCAGCCTTTCAACAGTCTACTCCATTAGCAAAATAGCTCAACACGTGCTACTGTAAACACATAAAGTACACACACTTTTCCACAAAGAACATGTCGACTTCCTCGCTGGTGTATTTGTGAAACTTACCACAAAGCCACATTTATCTCTATTTCTGAGGACACTTGATGTTGAAAAACTGCCACCATGCCTCAGTAAGCCGCAGAAAACAAATCCGGAGAATTATTATTTAGTAACTGTTCAGGGACAACATATATTTGTACAGTTTACAAAGATATAATCATACTCTTCTTCCTCTTAAACGGCATCACACATTTCCCGTGTATGTTTCTATTATAAAGGCTTGTTGTGTCTCTTAACAACAGGAAGCAACTGGGCTATTGGGAAATGTTATTAAGTGATATGTTACAGATACTAAACTTGAAGGAAGTTGCTTTAATTCTCAAAGGAAACTAAAAAAGGTTGCTAAAGGAGAAGATGTGTACACAAATACTTTTTTACACATATTTCTGGCCCCTCTGTTTTGTTAACCATTGACCCATGACCTTTGACCTCTCTGCGTCTGACAGGATCCAGTGACGGGTCTGCTGCCTGGCAGCTCGGATCAGAACCACTCGTGGGTCAGAGACAATGTGTACTGCGTCCTCTCAGTGTGGGGGCTCAGCCTGGCCTACAGGAAGAACGCTGACCGCGACGAAGACAAGGCCAAGGCCTACGAACTGGAGCAGGTGTGTGGGTGTGTGTGTGTGTGGTTCTGGAAAAGAAGACAGTGGAATAGTGTGGTGCTGTGATAACGTACTTACAGTGCGGCAAAAAAGTATTTAGTCAGCCACCAATTGTGCAAGTTCTCCCACTTAAAAAGATGAGAGGCCTGTAATTGTCATCCTAGGTACACTTCAACTATGAGAGACAGAATGAGAAGAAAAAAAAAATCCAGAAAATCACATTGTCTGATTTTTAAAGAATTTATTTGCAAATGATGGTGGAAAATAAGTATTTGGTCAATAACAAAAGTTCATCTCAATACTTTGTTGTATACCCTTTGTTGGCAATGACAGAGGTCAAACGTTTTCTGTAAGTCTTCACAAGGTTTTCACTGTTGCTGGTATTTTGGCCCATGCAGATCTCCTCTAGAGCAGTGATGTTTTGGGGCTGTTGCTGGGCCACACAGACTTTCAACTCCCTCCAAGGATTTTCTATGGAGTTGAGATCTGGAGACTGGCTAGGCCACTCCAGGACCTTGAAATGCTTCTTACGAAGCCACTCCTTCGTTGCCCGGGCGGTGTGTTTGGGATCATTGTCATGCTGAAAGACCCAGCCACGTTTCATCTTCAATGCCCTTGCTGATGGAAGGAGGTTGTCACTCAAAATCTCACGATACATGGCCCCATTCATTCTTTCCTTTACACGGATCAGTCGTCCTGGTCCCTTTGCAGAAAAACAGCCCCAAAGCATGATGTTTCCACCCCCATGTTTCACAGTAGGTGTTCTTTGGATGCAACTCAGCATTCTTTCTCCTCCAAACACGTCTAGTTGGGACGGGTGGCGCAGTGGTCTGTGCATCTGATCATCAGATCAAGGGGGAGTGCTGGGGAACTCCAGTTCGAAACCCGCTCCTGCCGCCACTGCGTCAGGCCGTTGTGTCCTTGGGCAAGACACTTCACCCGGATTTGCTCCTGTGGGTATTGTCCACAGTACATGTATGATACTAATGTGTACTTGTAAAAGCGCCTCGATGACTTCGAGGCGTGAAGATGGACGGTGTGGCGCAGTGTGCTGGAGTGAAACCCGCCGCTGCTGTGTCTGTAAAGCCGTTGTGTCCTTGGGCAAGACACTTCACCTGAACTTGCTCCTGTGGGTATTGTCCACAGTACATGACCATTGCATGTATGATATGTGTAATGTGTATTTGTAAAGCAATTTGAGCATCTGGAAAAGCGCTATAATAAATGTAAGGAATTATTAATTATTATTATTAGTTGAGTTTTTGCCAAAAAGTTCTATTTTGGTTTCATCTGACCATATGACATTCTCCCAATCCTCTTCTGGATCATCTAAATGCTCTCTAGCAGACTTCAGACGGGCCTGGACATGTACTGGCTTAAGCAGGGGGACACGTCTGGCACTGCAGGGTTTGACTGGCGGCGTAGTGTGTTACTGATGGTAGCCTTTGTTACTTTGGTCCCAGCTCTCTGCAGGTCATGGACTCGGTCCCCCCGTGTGGTTCTGGGATCTTTGCTCACCGGTCTTGTGATCACTTTGACCCCACGGGGGGAGGTCTGCGTGGAGCCCCAGATCGAGGGAGATTATCAGTGGTCTTGTATGTCTTCCATTTTCTAATAATTGCTCCCACAGTTGATTTCTTCACACCAAGCTGCTTACCTATTGCAGATGCAGTCTTCCCAGCCTGATGCAGGTCTACCATTGTGTTTCTGGTGTCCTTTGACAGCTCTTTGGTCTTGGCCATAGTGGAGTTTGGAGTGTGACTGTTTGAGGTTGTGGACAGGTGTCTTTTATACTGATAACGAGTTCAAACAGGTGCCATTAATACAGTTAACGAGTGGAGGACAGAGGAGGCTCTTAAAGAAGAAGGTACAGGTCTGTGAGAGCCAGACATCTTGTTTGTTTGTGGGAGACCAAATACTTATTTTACCGAGGAATTTACCAATTCATTCATTAAAAATCCTACAATGTGATTTCCTGGATTCTTTCCCCCCATTCTGTCTCTCATAGTTGAAGTGTACCTAGGATGAAAATTACAGGCCTCTCTCATCTTTTTAAGTGGGAGAACTTGCACAATTGGTGGCTGACTAAATACTTTTTTGCCCCACTGTATGTAGGCCGACCCGGAAGTTAGCAATGCAAGGGATCTCTCAACAAAAAGCAAGGGATTTTTCCATTGGATTATTTCTAACGCACGTTTATGATACTTACATGTTTTGTTCAGCAGGATAATCTCCACATATTAACACCACTTTAATAAATGTTGATGCTTAAACTTAGTCTTGAGAGGTAAAAAGCTAATGTTATGCTATAAAGGAACTACAGCAATGTCACATGACTTCATGTCACCACCGCTAAGCTAAAGGCGGCTAATGCAGTAGTCTCATATCGACTCTTGTTAGCAATCGCAACACACATAACAACTTCAGACATTCACCACCTGGGTATTTACTGACATATTTAATGTTATAAAACAAAATGTTAGCTCAGATTGTTTTAACCAAAGATCTTATTTCAGGCGTCTAACTAAAAGAAATCAAAAAAGCCTTGAATTCCAGATGTGGGTACCCGAAAGTGCTAAAATGCTAACTTTCTGGGCTTAGGTCTCATTCCTGCGCCACTCTATTAATGCACTGACTAATGATTGGCTTTAAACACCAAAGAGGTCTGATAATATTTAGTTTTAAATATTCAAATAAATTACTCTTTTTCCAGTAGTCATCGTTGGCGCAAAATTACAACCAATTAAAACGACTGTATCCAGTGAGAAGATTTGAAAATGGCTAGCATTTCATTCGCAGGATATTTAATAACACACACTTAAACATTTGCCAAAGTGGATGAATTGTACTTTGGAATAAAGCCCTTTAAACTGAAGTATTAAAGTACAGCCAATAAAAATTGACCTTGGGAAGGAGAGGCCATGAAGCAGAAAGTGCAGGTTTCGCTGTCTTCACAAGTCCTCTACACACTCATGGCTCTATGGAGGATATTTCTTGCCAGGACCCCAAATTACATTTCAACCAACGCAACATATGGAGGCTCTTAAGATTGGCGAAAGCTGACTTTCGTTCAGATCATCGTCATTTACCATGAAACCAAGTAAAGCTGATTGATGTTGATTGACGGTGACGTGTCCAGAACTTATCACTCGTATCGCAGCTGCCCCCATGACTCCCATCCATCCAACACTCGTGATGGCTAAATATTTGCAGATCGGTTTCATCAAATCCACAACAGGTGTGTGACCGTGGGGTTCAGAGGGCTCGATAAAAACGACAAAGCATGAAACGAGGGCTGCTCAATTAATCGTATTTTAATCGCGATTACGATTATGGCTTGCAACGATTACGAAAAAAACGTAATCGAAATAAAACGATTTTTTTTAATTATTATGACTTTTTTTTTTTTAATACATTTTTTTTTTGTGGTTTTTCAGTTGAGTTATACTTAAAGTTCAGGGTAATCAACTGTTAAAAACATACTTTTAAAAAAAATGTTTCTCCAATAAATGGATGTTTATGAATAATCGCATTTAATAATCGCAATTACAATTATTGACCCAAATAATCGAGATTATGATTTTTGCCATAATCGAGCAGCCCTACATGAAACGATAGATCACTCTCCAAAGCAGGAGTGGTGTTAACCTTGGAAATCTGGGGAGCTGTGAGGTTCAAAGAATACAGGCCTTGAGTTATTTGTTTAGGGTTGAGCTGCGCTGAAATTGACCTACTAAGTTACTCGAGCCATAGCTCAACCGTGCAAAGGTCAAAGGTCACTGTTGCTGTTGAGACCGCACCACAGTAGAGAGGGGAAGTGTTGGCGGCGGAGTTTATTTTTGTCGCTATCAAGAGACTGAAATGAATGAACATTTGATGAATAGTCAGCGGTACAAA
The DNA here is from genome assembly GCF_902827115.2 of Pseudochaenichthys georgianus. NCBI lineage: Eukaryota > Metazoa > Chordata > Actinopteri > Perciformes > Channichthyidae > Pseudochaenichthys > Pseudochaenichthys georgianus. The sequence goes on along the minus strand of NW_027263071.1, from coordinate 20,810 downwards.
ACACCACAAATGAAATCCTATTACGACCTAATGTCTGCCTGGTTTTGACAAGTAGCATGGTAGCATTGGAAGTAGTGACCTACTGTTCTACTGTATGTCTGACAAAACCACAAAGCATGATTTATGTTGAAGCCAGAGAAGCCCTTCTTCCTCGCTCTTGTTTGCTGTTTTTTGCATATAGGTTATCCTTCATAAAGATCCTGAAACCACAAACACTAAACTATTTACAGAACTGAAAGGCACATCCGAAAATGGTTTCCGAGTCCAAATCGTCTGGCCATCTTTTTTCTCCGTGTGTGATATTCCTCTAACATTACTCGCTGGAAAAAGAGACGGTGCTATTTTTAAAATTGGATCACAAGTGCCATTTAAAGTAAGAGTTATTGTTATAGTTTCAATGAACTGATAAGTGCACATTACAAGTGGGTTTCCCGAAAGACTAAATGTTAATAGATATGAGATGTATATTTGATTAGTTGTTGAGATTCATGTGTGACCAACTTTTAAGGCAATCTAATCTAAGGCGTTAAGATACATCATATGAAAACCATGTATGTCTTTACAAAATTGTGTGCCAATCTAAGTAAAAGCTTTTGATACATTTAATGGACAAATTAAAACGTTGACCCGCTGGTGGCCCTAGAAGAAAAGTAAACGACCAAATAAGCTAGGATTTATTCTCTTGGGACCAATAATTTCAGTCCAGATCTAAAAATTGGAACCAACATACAAACCAAAATTACTATTGTAGTTAAAAGTATTTTTGCTCAACAAAATAAATTGATTTGTTTGGACTTCAAATCCTGGAAAACAATTGAAAGTAACGTGTGATTACATATTTAGATTGAAGCAGTCACAGCTTACACTCATTCACAAAGTATGAAAGGAATAACTTTATTTTCCATGAAGGTGTATTTATGTTTTACACTTTAGTCCATGTCCGTAATGTTGCTCTAACTGAAAACCAGATGCAAGGTGTGGAAACAAGTTGATTTGAATCTCTTTCTCCTCAGAGCGTGGTGAAGCTAATGAGAGGCATCCTTCAGTGCATAATGAGACAGGTATGTTCTCTCAAATACCCCTTCTTCGTTTTTCACGATACATACATTGTTGAGTTTTTATACCGCTTCCTTCCTCTTCCTTTGTAGATGGATAAAGTGGAGAAGTTTAAATACAGCAGAAGCACCTCAGACTCGCTCCACGCTAAGTACAACACCAACACCTGTGCTCCGATAGTGGCAGACGATGAGTGGGGTCACCTGCAGGTCGACGCCACCTCCCTCTTCCTGCTCTTCCTCGCTCAGATGACTGCTTCCGGTAAATATAGGATACAGGATATCTTTGCAGGTTAAATCGTTTAAATTCAAGTTATGTTCCAGAAGTTAATCCAGAGTTAATTTCTGGCGTATTATATTTAAAATGTATCCGAGAGCCTCTGATTTAGTTCAACTAAAAAAACCAGATCAAGGATATTTGAGTTAATGTGAAGGAAACATGGCACTGAAATGTGGCGTTATGAAACTTTTTTACATTCAGTTATATAAAAGTAAGTGTTATTTTTGTCTTCTATTTTCAGATTTAGACACAGATTGATCATAGTAGGCGTATGTTACGTCCCCACTAGGGATGAGGAAATGCAACACACACCAGTTGGAATTCGAATAATATAAAGGGTTTATTTTAAATAGCAGAGGTAAACAAAGTGGCAGCCTGGAACCAACAAAAGGGCACAGGTTAACAAATAACCAAACAAAGGGAGGACTCTAACAAAAGGAGTCTACTTGCATACAAGGAAATAAACACTATTACACTAGATAAGAAACCAAACAAAACCTCACTTTAAAAGTGGTACAACCAACACAAAGAATCTACACACAGCTAAACTAAAGGCAACAGTCACAAAATCCTAAGCTACTCTAAACACTATCTAAACTACTCTAACCTCTAACTAAGCTACTCTAGACACGACTAACACACAATATCACACGGAGATGGGCGCACAAGTTTAACCACGATTGAACAGATCTGTCTAAGGACCAAGTAGCGAGAGGCGTCTGTCACACATCGCAGAGCCTCCAGAGTGATAATTGTCCCCAGGCTTTGTAGTCATCTCCAGCAGGTGTGCGCTGCGATTGGAGTGCGTCGGGCCCGGCGTGCTCCAATCGCAATCTTCAGGAGGCGGACCAGGAGATGGCAGCCAATCACGCCAGGGCAACAGCTCATTTACATACAACATAGATTAGCACAGTTAAGAGGACCAGGAAGGCAGCAGCCGTAACGGTGTATTAGTGTATTATGTTTCATGGCACTTCTTCATTCCAGCACAGACAAATACTTTAATGCCTGCATTAACTATTTACGTACAATCTAATACAACCTTTTCTGTGTTTGTGTGTGCGCACCAGGTCTCCATATCGTCTATACTCAAGATGAAGTGGACGTAGTTCAGAATCTCATGTTCTACATCGAGACGGCTTACAAAGTGGCTGTAAGTGTCCTTCCATTGTCAAAGCCCTAGAAGCAAATCCACTTACGGTGCTTTTCCACTGCAGGCCTCGCTCGGCTTAGTACGGTATGGCTAGGCCTTGGTAGGCCAGGCTCACTTTATGCTGCGTTTCCATTACAGTTTAGGAACTGGGGCAGTAACTATAGTAACGCAGTGTAGGGGGAGCCGTGACGTCATCGTCAATGATTATTTTACTTTAGGTTGTTGCTTATCAGTTATCTTTTGAACGGTCTTTCCCAAAAGCCAAAGACATTTCTGGGAATATGAATTAACATTAAAATAAGTACCCAGATCAAAGGTTGTATGGCTTCACAGGAATGAGTGGAACTAGCCCCTGCTCCGCCTGCAACACCTCCTGGGGGCTAACGCTGCTGGATGTTGACTAAATACACTTTTTGTAAGTTGATTTAAAGACTTGGTGCTTTTAAGTGCAAAAGGAAATACCCAAGTTAGACACTTGATGTGAATATACATGTCAATAACGTGTGAGTTTTTAAAAAGCAACGTTAAAGTGCAGAAGCTTGAGGAACAGAGGCCCCCTTAAACATGGAGCAGGAGATAAAGTCCTTTTTCAAAGCAGACATTTGACCTGGTAAAGAAACACATAATGACGTGTTGCTCATTTACAGTTCAATCAGGAGAGACTTCATTTTGTTTGAAGAACATTTCTCGACACATGTCATATGATAAATGTTAAGTCTTTGGCGATTAGACCCCGATCCTGAAATGGTATATCTGAGGCGACACAACAGTCTGTGTGAGTTCTTTGGCGTCAGCTTGGCGTGTCCCTACCTTAAAGGGGGAAATGCAGCCGTGAGCATATAGGGAACCCCCGGGGTCTAGACACTGGTGATGATGCTGAAGATCTGGATGTGATGAGGAGATGTGATGAAGAGGAGGCGTGATGAGGAGGAGGCGGGCCACAGCATGAACACCTGAAGTCACAGCTGACTGCAGGAGAGAGGAGAACCATTTTAAAGTTTGGCTGCAGCTCGGTGATTGGCTGCTGGAGAACGAGGTGAATGTAATGGGTTATAGGCAACGCCCGTGATGAGCTGATAATATGCAGCTAAGGAGTGAACGTATACATACCCAGTCTTCCTGAAAGAACTTGCGCTGAGCTTCATTTAAATCAAGTGTCCCAGAAATCAGTGACACATGGTGACAGTGCATTTTATACTGTGACAGTCCAAGACGTCTTATATGTTCATTTCTTATTTTAACAGTTACTTACCTGAATATAATTGTATCTTTAATTGTAATAATTTGTCTGATATATCTTGTGTGAATCTGCCCTGTTTTTCAATCTCCAGTGTTGCTGCTGTTTAAACTCCTGAATTACCCCACAGGGATTAATAAAGGTCCATGTTATCTTATCTTACTCACAGGAATACATTGTGGGGAAACGAGACATCTTTTTCTATTCAATATATGGATTTCTTGGCCTTTAATAAAGCTGTTATTATTGTTTTTTAAGCTTGTGTTATAGTGCCCCCTGGTGCCGACAAAGCAGAACTGCATAGCGCTTCTCAAAAAGTCAAAACAATTTAAGGAGTACTTTTAAAAGGTTAGCACTACAGGAAGCACCCAGGTAAACATACTTGTTGTTCGTCTGTAAAGCAACCTTATGCGATGCTATTTCTCTGTTATTAAAATATGTTTTAATAGCTCTGTTAAACTAAGAAACCAACATTAGCTTCACTCACCTCATGTGTTTAAGGAGTCCGTAGGCTTCTATCAGTGAGTGGACCATACTTGCCTGGAAATGAGCAGAGAATTACATTTAAATATTGAAAAGAACCAGTGAGTAAAACGCCTCACAGTGAACTAACGTTTCAAGGTAACTCACCCTGTTTGGTACTTTGGATAAACTATCGCAAGTCTGGATGTATTCCGGGCTGTAAACATATAAGCAACCTTCCGCTTACAACTGCTGTAATCATCGCTGTCTCCGCTGCAACTCATTTACGATGAATTAAAGATATTTAAAGGAGAATAAATGGAGCTAAAAAACAATTTACAATGAACGGATGCAAGCGTCTTCTCCAGTGTGGTGTTACACCGTCAACAGTCGGTGTAACACCACTGCCGGTCTGTTAGAAAAAGATATGACGATTACAAAAATAAAATATATGCATTTATATTATGATTTGTTATCAATTTAAATATGTGTACTGTTTTTGACAATTTTGGCAACGAATAAAGGGGAGGAATTCTTCCTAACGGTCAGAAATTTGAATCCAACGGTCCGAGTTCGGACGTTTTTTAAAGTAGAACGTATGGAGCGAGGAGCATTCTGGGATTTCTTGTAGTCTTTTCACTTTTAGTAATGCTTAGGTTTTAAAAGTGTTTAATAGACCGGAATTAGATGGGCGTGACTTCGCCTCCCCCGAACACTGTGGACTTTATTTACTGGCTATGCGTGGCTCCTCCTGCTCAAAGTCTAGTAGTCTCCAGTGGTTCCCAAACGGTGTGCCGCGGCACACTGGTGTGCCGTGAGGCAAGTCCAGGTGTGCCGTGGGATTTTGTGACAACCATATGTTATTATTGCAATATACACTACATACAAATAATAATTTTTTTATTTACTATATCAGTACTTTGTATGCACTCATTTCATAATACAGAGGCAAACTCTATGCCTAAAAACAATTCTTTAAAAAAAAATCCTCACAGAACCCCATATTTCGCTGTTAACGCAGTTGCACAGTTGGGAATTATAAGACCGTGACACATCAACGGCTGAAGGACAACATTAAAACAGAGAAACACGCAAGAGGGAAAATGGAGCGCTTTCTTGTGCCGCGAAAACCACCAACCACCAGTGCAGAGACTGCCGACAACCCACCACCGAAAGAAAAGAGGAAAAAAACTGTCAGCAGACAGTATCATGAAAGTTACCTGTCTTATGGCTTCAGTTGGACCGGGGATGTCAAAAATCCTCAGCCCGAGTGCGTCATCTGTCGGGAGAAGTTAGCTAATGCGAACATGGTTCCAAGCAAGCTGAAGAGGCACTTGGAAAGCAAACATCCCTTCCATGTCCAGAGAAACTTGGCCTACTTCAAAAGAGCGCAGGATCTGAACCAGAGGCAGCAAGACCGTTTGTTGGATTGTGTGAAAGTGTCTGAAAAGGCAATGGAGGCTAGTTACATGCTAGCGGAGCTCATTGCAAAGCAGAAAAAACCTCATACAATAGCGGAGACACTCATCCTCCCAGCTTGCAAAAAAATTGTAGGTATCATGCTGGGTCCAGATTCCGCAAATGAGCTATCCAAAGTGCCGTCGTCTGATAATACAATTAAAAGAAGAATCGACGACATGTCAGAAGACATTGAGCAACATTTGACAGAGAAACTGCAGGCGAGCGGCAGATTTTCCCTACAAATAGACGAATCCACTGACATAAGTGGGGCTGCCCAACTTCTGGCAAATGTCAGATATGTTGATGCTGACTCTATCAAAGAGACGTTTTTCTTCTGCAAAGAAATGGAAAGCCATACTACGGGAGAAGAAATATTCAGGGTAACTAATAACTATTTAAAAGAGAACAGTCTGACCTGGAATATGTGCGTCGGTCTTTGCACAGATGGTGCGGCAAGCATGACGGGGAGAGTGAAAGGATTTATTGCTAAGGTGAGAGCACAAAACCCACATATCGTGACAAACCACTGCATTTTGCATCGAGAGGCATTAGTTGCCAACACCATGCCCCCGGAGTCGACTGAGCTGCTGAATCAGGCTGTGCAGATGGTGAATTTCATCAAATCAAGGCCCCTGAAATCTCGCCTCTTCTCCCAGCTGCGCCGAGATGGGAGCCGACCACCAAAGCCTGATCCTCCACACAGAGGTACGTTGGCTGTCATGGGGGAAAGTCCTATCCCGTCTTTATGAGCTTTGGGAAGAGCTTTTGGAGTTTTCACGTGAACACGCTGTCCCACATAAAGACAAGCTCGCGGATGAGAGGTGGTGGGCCAGGCTGGCTTAACTCGCAGACATATTTGGGCATCTCAATGAGTTGAACGCCAAGCTTCAGGGCAGGAATGAAAACATTTTATCATCCACAGACAAGATTCGGGGTTTATGGGAAAACTTATCCTGTGGCGCGAGGCTTTGGAACAGGGCTCCATGGACATGTTCCCGCTGGCATCAGCTGCGCCGCAGGCAGCTAGGGAGCGCGCTGTATATGCCGAACACATTCAGACCTTAAAAGAGAGGTTTGAGCGCTATTTTCCACGTGTGGCTGACATCGAGGACTATGACTGGATCCGAGACCCGTTCCACCAGGAATCCTCAACAGAAAAGCTCACTATGAAAGAGAGAGAGGAGTGCGCAGAGCTCCGTGAGGACCGCACACTGAAACTCAAATGTAGTGAGCTCCCACTGGATCAGTTTTGGTTGGCTTCTGCATCGGAGTACCCAGTGGTGTAGTCTACGTGATACGCGGGTATACGCCGTATACCCACTAGAAAATGCCAGTGATTTCCGTATACCCTCTTAACAATGAGCGATGATACGTAACAACTTCATTTTGTGACTGCGCTTTCACGCTTTCGCCTCTTCGTTAATACTTTTGGACGTCTGGAGCTTCCGTCGCATGTGGCCTGTTGCTAAGCAACAGCAACACACGGCTCTGACAAACCCCAAGTTTCTCTAACGTTATCAGAATTTGATCCGTCCACCATTCAAGTTCGCGGAGCGCTAAACAGGAAGCAAACATGAAACGAAAATAGACGACAATATTTCAATGTTTTCCCCTATTACCACTATAGAAGAAGAGCCATGTCAGGTGGCTGTCCTAAAGGTGATATCATTAACGTAACTGTAGCTAACTTGCTAACTTGCTAGCTAACTTGATCAACGTTAGTGTGGTGGATCAATGGAAGAGAAAGGGAGGGAGATACTGTGTGTGTGTGTGTGTGTGTGTGTGTGTGTGTGTGTGTGTGTGTGTGTGTGTGTGTGTGTGTGTGTGTGTGTGTGTGTGTGTGTGTGTGTGTGTGTGTGTGTGTGTGTGTGTGTGTGTGTGTGTGTGTTTTTGTGTGGTCAGAACACAATGTTTATATTATCTCCTTGTTTCGGACCAGATGAGAGCTCCTGGCCAGCCTTGTGGACTGAAAGTCAGGCTATGGAATTTAAGAACAGGCATCCTTGGTTAGAGTGGAGGGACAGAAAGTTAGGTAAATAGATTAGACGACATGAGACGTCCAGACTCCAGAGCACACATAATAGCCCAGGAGCTCACGGAGAAGGGTGGACAGTATTGTGACATCTTCAAGCAAGTTGTCTGTTCTCATTGACGAGGCTACATCTGCAGGGCGAGTGGACGAACACAGTGAACCCAGTATGACATGTCGAGTGCTTTTTCAACCCTCATTTATTGAGGTGAAGCTTATTTGTTCATTTGTTTCTTGTTTGAAGCTAATTTGTCTTGTAGCACTTCAAGGATGTTTGCTTGTTCATTTAAGCCGATACAGTACATAGTGTGACAATGATTTATGGAAGATAATAGCGCTGAACAAGTTTGAATAAACTAATGCATTGAAAAATAGGTTTAAAATGATTATTGTGTGATATTTGTGCAGATCTATGCGAAACAAAGATGTTTTTTTAAGTGTAGGATATGATGTGTGGGACATCTGTAGCATGACCATATTTATTGTATATTACTTGAAAATTGCAGTCGGCCATATTGAGATATTGATAAAAATGTCGATTAATTGTTCAACCCTAGAAGATAAGTGGGCTTTTTCCATCATTGTTCATTCTTTTATTTTTGTATTGTTAATGTCACTGGCAGTTAAAAGTCACATACAAATGCTTATAATACATTGACATGTTGATAACACATAACCAGTCTCAAGACTAGTTATGCATTAGTGAGTGTGATGGTGTTCATGAGGTGTTGCTTCGAGACAGGTGTCGCTCCGCGATGCGTCGCTCTAGGATGGATGAATACAATTATTAGAGTATACCCACTACAAAAAAGTAGACTACACCACCGAGTACCCAAGCATCTCCCACCACGCGATTGAGCAACTTCTTCTTTTTCCCACTACCTACCTGTGTGAGTTGGCGTTCTCTACTCTGGTTTACATGAAGAACAACAGGAGGTCACGGCTCTCTGTTGAACAGGACTTGCGAGTGGCCTCTCCTCAGTGCCACCAAGGATTAAAAAGATCTGCGCAACCCGACAGGCACATGTATCTCACTAATGTTTAAGCGGCAACATATTTATAATAGCACATTTATTATTTATTTTATTATTATTATTTATTTTCAATGCTGAAATGTTACATTTATCATTTGTAGTTCAGGACCACGGATAGTGCAGCTTCCTTGCATTGACAGTTCTCTGTGCTGAATTTCTGCTGAGTTTCCTTTGCCTCATTTTTAATGCTGTGACCTGTCTGGTTTAAATGAGTGTGTTGCTGCTTTGATGAAGCCTAATTTGATAAAGTTTCAAATATTTCTGAAATATTTCGTTATTAAATATTTCATGAGTAATATAGTTGTCTTTGTCACATTTTATTTGGCATGAGTAACTAATTATGCACATTTACAGATATTTTACATTATATGAGTGATAACACGTGTTATAAGGGCTATTTCGCACAATAGGCGTGCCTTGAGATTTTTACTTGTCCTTGGGCACAAAAAGTTTGGGAACCACTCAACCCTGTCTCCTAAAAATTACGTTCCCACAGAACTAAACTGCATTCTCAATTACGTTTAGCTAGAAACGTATTTACTCCCACGGTACGTTAGTTATGAACGTATCTCAAATACGTTTATTTTCTACATATCTTCTAGAAGCATATTTTCTTCCACGTTACGTTAGTTATGAATGTAACTTAAATACGTTTATTTTCTACATATCTTTGCCATTTATTGTCTTGCTTATAATAATGATAATTAGTTATTTATAAATATCATTTTAGAGCACACCTTTGAAATCGACAATCGGGCTCGATATATGGTTAAATTAAAATCAGTAGGCGAGGCTGTAATTTCGCCAGCTGTTACTCTCATGAGCGAGGCAGAACATAATAGTTTTAACATGCCAAAAAGCTGCTGTGTCGTTCATTGCACCTCAAACATTAAAACAAATCCAGAGTTGTGTTTCTGTACTTCCTTTAAGAAGAAAGGACAGTAACAGAAGAGCTCTGTGACTTCAGGCTTGATCGCCGTTCAAATGACAGCGCTGGTTTCCCCAAAAGTGGGCGGGGCTGTAAAGTGAAGTAGATTTACTCTCATCTATTATTCAAAACCATTCTATTTATTCTAACGTAAATTACATGCCAGTGTTTTATCTTTTATTTATTTGTTTTTATTTTGTTGTGTGACCAAGCCGACTGTTTGTTTGTTTTTGTCTGTCTTGTTGTAATGTTTCATATGTTATGTGATCTGCACAACTGTAATGTGACACTGTCAATCACAACTGCTCTGTCATCTCTGTTTAATTTGTGTACGAAAATCTAAAAAAAGTGCTAAATATATACACTGCAAAAAAAAGAAAAGAAAAGAGGAGTAAAAGTAGCCCCCGAAATTGTTTTATTTTTTGAAAGTAGCCCTCATCCTAAAAAAGGTTGGTGACCCCTGCTCCAACAATAATAAAGGAAATCTCAAAGTATGAATTCTTGTGCACTGATTTAACTTACAGCTTAATGACAGGAATTAGTATAAATTAGGCATGTTATTGAGTCTTTAGGTAAACCAACTTCCATAAACATCCGTGTCCCTTTTGTGGTGTCCTCATTGGTCCACATCCAAAATGTCAGTTCAGTTCAAATGTCGGTCAGAAAGAAAAAAGTACTTTGCATGATGTCAGGACCTCGACACAAACCGATGAACCCAAACGCACGACAAAGTCTTGAATATAAAACAAGTATATTTATTTCCACAGTAAAGGTAATCCCTCTGAACAGAGTAGGTGGTGGAAATAACAAAAGCCGCTCACAAGGAGGAAAAACTAGCTTAACAAAAAGAGGACTTAATGAAAACTTAAGCCAACAAAAATAAACCTGAGAGAAAGCGATCCTTTCAGAGCCGAGGCTTGGCACGACCATTCGGGGAAACAAACCAGCCGAACTGACACGGGACAGGGGAGAGGCAGGACTATTTAAACATGAGGTGAGTGGGAACAGGTGGAAGCAATCAGGGGCGGGGCAGACGCTGATGAAGGCGGGAAAACACACAAAGGGGGAGGAAGAAACAGGGCCTGAAATGAAAGACAAGAGGTCAGTACAAAATAAAACGGGACATGACAGATAGTGATGACGAGATGAAGCTTTGAAGCTTTCCAGCCAATTGGTTCGCTAAAGGGTTCATCTCACGAGGCTTCACCATGGGCTTCATCTGAACACAAACCCCCCCTGCTGGTCAAAGTGTGTACAACAGGCAGATTGGACATCTCAACAGTGTGCTCTATCTCATACCGAGTCCCCAATGAGTACAGCCTTAGAATAACTCTAAACAACGAACATTAAATCATATTTTCATGTTAACAATATTGTATTTATTCCAGTTTAATGATTGTGATTGAAAAGCTGGTAAACATTGCAAAGAGGGATTTGTATTCCTTAATAATATTCGTAAACTTAATGTTGTAGCCTGAGAAATGCTAAACCATATCAAAGAATACATTTATTAACTACATTATCTCATTTAGCTGTAGCTTTTATAAATATTAAAAAAATGACGTATTGAACCAGGGACCCTGCGGTCGTGAGTCAACTGCTTTCCAGCTGAGCCACAGCACACACATAGGGTGACCAGATCCCAACAAACCAAATGTGGGACAAGGAGTATGGTTGTGTGGGACAATGTGGGACACCCTCTCAACAGCACCCCCCAACCCCCGGAAAAAAAAACCGTAACAAATATATAACAACAGAGCAGAAAGTGAAGTCAAACTGCAGTTTTTTAATAAAGAAAAGTAAACTAAGGCTAACCAAGGCAGCAGGCATTATTCACTGCAAGTGTTTAGAAATGCATCTTCTTAATTCAACTAGTGTATTACCTGTACAAGTAGGCACAACATAAATTAATAGATACAATAAAACCAACACTGGCCAGGAGGGAACAGAAACATAATAATATATAAAATAAAATAGCTTTCAGTTTTGTCCATCACAGCAGCAGAAGGTGGGCCTTCTGTCACCTAGAACCACTGGTGTCTCTGACTCAGTCAAACAACTCTCCACAGAGGCAGGGGCAAGCACCTCTGTTATTATGGACGCTGCTTTTGTACGACCACATGACATTTTCTTTACTATCTCAGAGTCTGGAAACATGGTCGGCGCTAGCTTGTTACCAGTCATTTATTTGACCGGTATGAATGGGAGTGTTGCACTGTATTTATTTATTTTATTTTATTTAACCTTTATTTAACCAGATAAAAGCATTGAGATATAATCTCATTTGCAATGCTGACCTGGCCAAGAAGGCAGCAACGTTACACATAACACATAACACAAACATATAAAATACAGAGAACATAACTAAGAAAACAAAAGATAAAAAAGCAGTCCCTACATTGTGCATTAGGACAGTAAGAAAGGTGCACTACTTATTACTGCAAGAGCAGCTGGTGGTAAGGACTTCAGACATGGTAAACACTGGTTATTTCTGCTGCGGTCACCTTGTCTGAGTGGCCATCATTTTTTGGTTTGAGTAGGAATGTCTCCATAGAGTGGGATGTCTCTTTTTGAGCGACACGTTTCTTGTGAGAATCGCATTCTCTGTGTCTTTTGACGTCGTATTCACCGCCATGTGAAATTCAAAAATTACTCTTGCAAAGATTGCAGAAAAATCTCTGAGCGTCGCCCTGCACTGGCTTCACCCACGGGTAAGTGTCTTCCCAGTCTTTGTTGTATGTGCATCTTCTTTTCTTCTTAGCTGTAGTTTCAGTTTCCTCCATTTTCCATAACCTGCTGCGTCGCCTGCGTTCGTTGTTGTTGTTTGGCGGGTGGGGGGGGGGGGTGTGTGAGTGAGTTACTCTCATTGGTTAACACTTGACCAGCACCCGCCGTGTGTTACAGTTTGATTGACAGCAAACACAGCCCCCTGATGATAGCCTTCCCTGCTTTCTCAAAAAGCGTTTTAGCCAATCAAAATGAAATATGCGGGACATCGTCTCAATTTGCGGGACGCACCAAAAGTCGTGAAAATGCTGTGCAGTCCCGCGCAAAGCGGGACATCTGGTCACCCTACACACACACCGAATTCATCTGAAAACACTGCACGCTATTTATTCCTGTATTTATTCATTTATTTGTTCAGTGATGTTTTTATTGCTACTTTTATTTATGCTTTTATTTATTTATACTTAAAACATGTTCCGACCTCTATAGAGAGGCGAAGTCCCTCCCTTTCCGGGAGCCTCCATGGGACCCCGGAAGCGTAAAATTATACATTGAAGTCAATGGAGAGAGAAAGGTTATCTTTTGATCCCGTTTGAATTGTGCCACGAATGACACATATGATGTTTGTCAATTTAAAAGAATATTTTGCAAGTCAAAAAAATTAAAATGTGTCGTAAAACTGTGAAGTTACACATTTTTTTGTGTGAAACCGCTGAGTGAACTACAGGTCTCTGGTCTCGCACAATACGCGTCACCATCACAAAGACGGCCGTCACGTTAGCAAATTTCACCTGTTTCTTTCAGAATGAGAATAAAAGTATAAAACGAGGTGACTACAAGTCTGGACACGTTGAGAGCTGTACATACACGAAAGGGGAGTTATTCGGTTCTGTAAGAGCAGCGGGACCGGCTTTACAAGATGTTGGTGAGTAATATGAGTGCAATGTGTAACGTTAATGTCAGCTAGCTAACATTAGCTAACAAGGTACACTAACGTGTTTTGTTTCAGTAACTAGTTTTCTCCTTTAGAACTTCGTGGTCTGAGTCTAGATCCTGACCAAGTCCTTTTTTATTGTTGATCAAATGTTTTTCAAAAATGTATTCATACACATTTAGAAAAATACAATGTACAATCACAACCAGTACAACACACATTACAAAAAATACAGAAAAAACAACCAATAACAACAATCAGACAAAACTATGGAAAAATAACCCCTCCCACCCCCAGATCCGGACCATCCTTGTATTATTGCTCATTCAATCTATTATAGCATGCTAACAAACATGGTACTTTCTTTATTTGTACAGATCTGCATGGGAGGCGATGGCGCGATGCAGAGCGCTGTCTGTGATTGTGCACGGGGGATGTACAAATGCAGCCACGCTGCAGCATTGGCAATATGTGCCATGTGGCAGATCAGCTCCACAGATGTTGAGTGCCAGTGGAGGAAGCCTGGCACTTCCAAAGTAGTCCAGCCGGTGTCTCAACTCTACCAACAGTGAGAGGAGACATACAACCCACTGGCCAGAGACATCGCCACTCAGGATGTAGACTGGTTCAGGTCTGCACTGAGGGGCGCACAGTGTGGCATGGCATGGCTTCACCTGAGCCAGAGCCGCGGCCTCAACATCAGGCCATTGTCACCGTGCCGGAGCTGGTGAAGGGGGTCGGGGGCTTGAGGCAATTCTTGCCTCAATGCGACTGAGCAGAGACCAGCAAGCTGCCATCCAGACAGCCACCGGAGGACAGCGGACAAAGTGGCAGTTACACAGGCGGGGCAGGTTGACAGCCAGCAAGTTTGGTTCTGTGCTGCGGTCGGGACTTTCATCCACTCCATGCGCGTCCCTCATGAAGAGGGTGCTCGGGGGGTACAACTTGGACGGAGTCATGGCTATCAACTGGGGGGTTTTAAACGAGGCCGAAGGGGTGAAGGCTTTTGTGCAGGCCTCTCAGGAGACAGTGTTCGAGTCTGGTCTCTTTGTGAGTGAGTCAGGTGTTTTGGGAGCATCCCCCGATGGACTTGTGCAGCCATCTGCCCTGCTGGAGGTGAAGTGTCCACCATCATTATATAGGATATATATATATATATATATATATTTGTATACATATCTGTAAATTGTATAATTTTAATTGATTTAAAAGTATTTTTGATCTCTGTCTATAAACACAAACTGAGTAAGATTGACAATAAAGTTGACTTTGAAAAATATATATATTCTTTATGAAAATAGTTGACTGTTGGAGAAATGAATCCAAATGAAACGTTGGACTGAACTACAACTACGCCTTTAAATCTCTACGGACTGTTCTTCAGTGGGATGGCAAGTTCCTATCTTTAAACATTTATTAGTTTTTTCTCAGAACAGATTTGATTGAAGTTAATTTAACTTAACCATGTAAGGTCATTATTAAAAAGGTACAATCAATTTGTTTAGGGTTGAATAAAATAATGATAAACATTTCATTTGGATAATTTACTGACAGAATAAGAAACTCAATGATGCTCTACTCACCTGTTCCTTTTTATAAAGTGAAACCGTTGAAACGATAGATTTTAGTAAACTTAAAAACAACCTTCTCCAAAAGCTATCAAGGAATATACCGAATACTTGTTTTAGAACTTTATTACATATTTTTATATAAATAGTTTGAGTGATCCATAATTGACAGAAGCTTGTGTTTACACTGACCTGTCACTCATATATTAATGTCTTTGTAACTTCAGTAAACCACGACCTCACTCATTTCTTTCATCACGGTTCAGTAAACTAAGTGACACATGAACCAGTTTAATAATTATAATAACGTAGGATTGCAACTCTTTGAAACTGTAGCTCTTAAAAGAGCCGTTGTGTTTGGGTGTGCTGGTCTCAGGTCAGTCTAAGCCCTCTCTCGCGGATGCGGCGGGCCAGCTGGATGTCCTTGGGCATGATGTTGACCCTCTTTGCTTGGTTCATCTTACTGGGGGGCAGCTACATGGATGTCGGTGCAGTCCACAGTCAGTGTGCAGTTGAAGGCAGAATGAATGTATTATCGACTCAGAATGAAGCACAACTTCATGTCATACAACACATTGACTTTATTTGTAATTGTGTAAAAAAATAAAGCATTGATTAGCAAGCAGGACCTGCAGGAACAGAGCACGGTGATGGATGGAGCTGGGAAGAGAAGAATAAAGAAAACAGATCAACTTCATTATCGGATATTAAAAATTCAATTTCAAAACAAGTTGCCGCTCCTACAGTTTTCTAGTGTGTAAAGATGATTTCACTTGACCTATGCACAATATCACACTCAATACATGTGTGTCTCTGGGGGGGGCATTGTGCCTTTGATGTATATAAATAATATACCATAACCAAATACTATTACGTACAGTGGAAGTCAGGTTGCCAGAGCAGGTCAGGGTGCATGTTCCTCAGGGTCTCAGCAGTTACAGGTGAGGGAAAGGAAACAAAAGAGAAAAAGGTCAGTAACAACACTTTGAATAATTATCTCTTTTAATAATGTTCTCTCAGTAATCACTCAACTACTGTCTTTCCAACAAACAGATTGACTCACTACCATCACGATGAAACACGTCCAGAAGAATGGACCACAGATGGAAATTAGCTATTAGCTATAATCTGGCATATTGCATCTCTTCTCTTTGCTGAGATTAATGTTTGTGTATGCATGGTCCTTCTATAAATAAATACATGTCATGCAAAGCTGCCTGCCTGCCTTCCTTCGACTCTCCCTGAACTGCCTGATCTTTTAATGTTCAATGTTAACCATTTGAGCAGATAGCATTAAGTAGAAAAGATCGCAGATGCTAATCTGCCGTTAGCCTACCTCCCGCCCCCTTAGCACCTGGCGATAGGTTCCTCTTCAAATGTTTCAGAAAATACTTAACATCATGACTACTCTTACTGTTTAACATTTGGGTTCACTTCATGTTAAGGCTAATACAAATGACAAGGCTAAGTAATGTGATGCTAACTAACGTGCTCGCTACTAGCTATGTAGCTAGCTTGACTGTGTTCCATGCACAACATGTGTATTACCTGAGATCTCTGATCCAGCGACTCCTGGTCCTTTCATCAGACGGGAAGCGATAGAACGAGCTATGATCTATAAGTATGATCACTTATGTGATTGCAACCTGGTACAAAGCACACAGGCATCTTGTAAAAGTGAATTTATTTTTAGCAATCTCTTATTTATTGGAGGGAATAAATCAGTTATGATATCTTCTTCTTCGCTTTAATTACGAGTCGCAACCACTTGGAGCATTATCGCCTGTGACATCACTTATGCGAGCCAGAATGGGATTTGGGATTTGTAGTCTTTGTAGTCGCGTATTTTTCATAGTCTTATATTTCAACAGTTTTACGACAAAATGTGACTTTTTTGACATGGAACTTATTGTTTAAGATTGACAAACATCATATGTGTAGTTCGTGGCACAATTCAAAGGGGATCAAAAGATACGTGTTCTCTCTCCATTGAATTCAATGTTAATTTTTCGCTTCCGGGGTCCCATGGGCCGGAAGTAGATGGGCGTGACTTCGCCTCTCTATATGAGTGAGGGTCTGAGCTCTCTTGATTGCATCGTGTCACCGGGCCCGGGTACAGGAGGGGTAATATGGTTCTTAGTATACATCCATGGGTAATATGAGCGTTGTGGTTCAACCGATCTAAAGCACTTTCTGCTTCCAGCCAATCGGTTCACTGAAAGGTTCATCTGAGGCTTCATCATGGGCTTCATGTGCACGCGAGACCCCCTGTTGGTGAGCAGGTGGAAAACAGCCACATATTATTTGTAATCTTTGACATACTAAAAATACTGGAAATAATTATACAAAAGTGTAAAAGATGTAAAATGTGTTTGTAATCCTGTATTAACAGAATGTTGCACCAGTGAGTGTTTTAAAATGACTGCATATAATAATAATAAAAGCAATGTATCAACACAGTATCTTGTTGTTATATCTATACATAAATAAATGTAAATGTCTGCTGCCTTCTAGAAAGACAAAAGAAGCAATATGTGTTCGAAACTGGAAAAGAGAAGGGTTTAACTTCGCAGAGGGCAGTGAATGTGCTTGTGATTCATGGAACAATTTTATTGGTTTTTGTTTAAAAACAATGTTTTTTCCACAGTTTTCGGGCTTAGACGATTTATTTTCTTTGACACAACTTCTCCTGCCTTTGAAAAGACCCTTTCACACGGGACTGAGGAAGCAGGTGTGCACACAAAAGTGACCGCAAGTTTGGATAAACATGTGTTTGTGTCTGCCTGTAGTCCAGAGGGTCCTCCAAGCGTCCGATATTTGGTTTCAACAGTTGCGTCAGCTGTGCATTCTTGGTCTTCCTGGACATCTTCACAGTCTGATCCACTTTATGCCAGAGTTTGTTTCCTGAAAAGTATACACAGAGAGTGTCAGTGGATGTAGTAATTACTTCAAATTGCTTTGAAATTAATAAAATCAAGCTGTGTTAAGAATGAGTATCTTCAGGGTTCTTACACCTTTTCCAGAGTCAAATTCAAGCACTTTTCAAGGATCTTCCAGCTGTTGTAAATTACATATTTATATACACATACTCAAATGATTATTTCCCTACCTCACATTAAATCAGATGTTCTTTATGCTATAAACAACCACATGTGTGTTTCGTGATAGCATTCTACACGAGGATGACAAATTAAAGAAAAGAAAACTAAGTTTAATATTTCAAAATTAGTGATCTGTACGTAGACTGGGCCTCCCATATAACCTGGCTGAGCCGATATACAACAATCAGCCTTTTCAATACATTATTGATTACTATTTTTGAGGTACTTTTAGGTGGCAGTGAACATAAGTCAGAGGTACATGGTGTACTTTGACTCCACTACATGTATTTAACACCTTTAGTTACTTCACAGATGTGGATGAATGATGTGAAATATAACCAAGTGTTGAATCAGACTTTAGTTCCACCTGGAGTAAATCCACCAGCTACCCTGCAGTCTACAAAGTACTTCAGACTAGCTGCACCTTCACCAGCTACCCTGCAGTCTACAAAGTACTTCAGACTAGCTGCACCTTCACCAGCTACCCTGCAGTCTACAAAGTACTTCAGACTAGCTGCACCTTCACCAGCTACCCTGAAGTCTACAAAGTACTTCAGACTAGCTGCACCTCCACCAGCTACCCTGCAGTCTACAAAGTACTTCAGACTAGCTGCACCTTCACCAGCTACCCTGCAGTCTACAAAGTACTTCAGACTAGCTGCACCTCCACCAGCTACCCTGCAGTCTACAAAGTACTTCAGACTAGCTGCACCTTCACCAGCTACCCTGCAGTCTACAAAGTACTTCAGACTAGCTGCACCTTCACCAGCTACCCTGCAGTCTACAAAGTACTTCAGACTAGCTGCACCTTCACCAGCTACCCTGCAGTCTACAAAGTACTTCAGACTAGCTGCACCTTCACCAGCTTTGAGAACACTTTCATGATCAATCATTATAAAACATATCATATATATTATTCTGAAATGGACCAATCTGCACAACGACTACTTTCACTGTCTTTCACTATATTCTGATGAGAATACTTTTCTACTTTCACTTGAGGAACATTTTGAATGCAGGACTTTTACTGTGACAGAGTATTCCTACACTCTGGTACTTCTACTTTTACTAAGTACAAGATCTGAGTACTTCTACTTTTACTCAAGTACAAGATCTGAGTACTTCTACTTTTACTCAAGTACAAGATCTGAGTACTTCTACTTTTACTAAGTACACGATCTGAGTACTTCTACTTTTACTCAAGTACAAGATCTGAGTACTTCTACTTTTACTCAAGTACAAGATCTGAGTACTTCTACTTTTACTAAGTACACGATCTGAGTACTTCTACTTTTACTCAAGTACAAGATCTGAGTACTTCTACTTTTACTCAAGTACAAGATCTGAGTACTTCTACTTTTACTAAGTACACGATCTGAGTACTTCTACTTTTACTCAAGTACAAGATCTGAGTACTTCTACTTTTACTCAAGTACAAGATCTGAGTACTTCTACTTTTACTAAGTACACGATCTGAGTACTTCTACTTTTACTCAAGTACAAGATCTGAGTACTTCTACTTTTACTCAAGTACAAGATCTGAGTACTTCTACTTTTACTAAGTACACGATCTGAGTACTTCTACTTTTACTCAAGTACAAGATCTGAGTACTTCTACTTTTACTAAGTACAAGATCTGAGTACTTCTCCACCTCTGGTAGCGTATTAGTCTGAATTGTAGCCACAAAGATCACGCAGAGCTGCATAAAAATAGACACACAATGGGTAACAAGTGGAAAATAATATTTACACATGTGTAAATGATTTTAGGTAATGCTACTCAAGACTCCTGACTTATACATCTCCAAAGGAAGACTGTTCATTCTGTTCATGTAGTTTTACTTGTATAATACTTCAATTTTAAATAAAAGACAGTTTGTTTTCATCTGTTTTCAAATAAACAAAGTATTGGCTTTCAGAATATTAAACTTGTTTCGGCAAATTCAGATGATAAATACAACTTTGAAGCTTCGGCATAATTACAAGCGGAGAACGGAGTAATGTAACGTCACAGCAAGCATAACAACAGCCGGTGTTTCTCGTGAGTGTTTCCCCGGTACACAAACACACACACGCACACACACTCGCGAGCTTCCCCCAGACCAGTAATACAAACGAAAATGTGTCTTCGGTCAATGCGACTGATTTCGATAGAGCAAGTCACATTTGGTTTAGGCACGAAACATACTACCAGTAGAAATACATCGCTTTCAAAATCGCTCTGAGTCGAATCAATAAATTATATTTCATGACTATAACACGACATGCCGTGAGAGCTTCATCCTCTGAACACCACACGATGGCGACTGTAACGCACATACCATAGGTACGCTCCTCTGAAATGATTGTCCCCTGCAATTATTATTATCCCTCATGGAGTTCGCTATTCAGCTCGCTAACGTTAGCTTAAACACACGTAACATGCAACGTTAGCCTGATCTAAAATGCTCTACTCCGGCGTACCTTTCATGTGGCTCCTCAGCGCAGACTCTCGCATCGTTATGTTGCAAACTTTGCAGGAGGCTACTCGTGGGCTTGACCCTCGTCTTAGCCATGGCTTGTATTTGTCTTCTGCTAGCCAACGCTCGTTGAAACGGCAGCCTCCTGTCCCACTGTCATCTATCTCTCATCAGAATGCCCAGGTCACACGTAACACAAACACTTGCAGGTCGCGCGCATAGCGCGGGAAGGTGCGGCGGAGCTGTTTTATGTAGAAGCGAAGCAATGCTTTTCTTTTAATCTAAAAAGCGAACTATTCAGTCAGACAGACATTTTTTGTAAAAGTAAAGCATTTACATTTTCAAGCACTTTATCTCAATTTCAAGCACCATTCCCAAAATC
>NW_027263070.1:174480-199660 GCF_902827115.2 Pseudochaenichthys georgianus | reverse complement strand
GAGGGCTATGACATCGGGAGTCTCCGCGAAAATCGGGAGGGTTGGCAAGTATGGTCGGGGGTCTCAATAGCGCCCCCTATCGGTTTGGGGGCGGGGCCCTAGCGGGAACTGTAGGACCACCGCCGGGCACAGCCAAATCCATCCTCTCCTCCTGGCTGGAGAAGAAGGTCGCACAGCCACGGATACAGCTTCACTTGTGGAGCCAGATGATGGTGAGGCAGGTGAGCTATCGTTAGCCTCCGGCTGCCGCTGCACGTCAACATGACCAACGTTAGCGTTCGATTTCGAGGACGATGTGTAACAAAAAAAACTGTCTAAATGTGTCTGTTTAGCCTTTACCTCTCCCTGTTCTCTCTTGTCCTTTCTCTTTTGAGCGCCGCTCTTGTGTTTTGGTTTGCTGTTATTCAATTTGTTATAATTCTGTCAATCTTGCTGCTGCTATAGCTGTGTAGTACATATAACTTTTAATGTTGATTAAACGGTTCGCTCGTCACGCAAGGTATCACATGACATGACAAGGTCATTGGACAGACAAATTAAACATTTATTTAGGTTGCTAAGTTACTTTGAAGACTGCGTGAACCAGTCAATGCCATTGGGGCCCCAAAATAAAATATATAAAATAAAAAAATGAAAAAAAAAAAAAAGTATATAATTTTGTTGTTGTTGCATGGGCCCCTGGACGGCTGTGGGCCCCGGGGCAATGCACCGGCTGCACCGTCGATAGTTACGCCACTGATTCCTACACTCTGGTACTTCTACTTTTACTCAAGTCCAAGATCTGAGTACTTCTACTTTTACTCAAGTACAAGATCTGAGTACTTCTACTTTTACTCAAGAACAAGATCTGAGTACTTCTACTTTTATTCAAGAACAAGATCTGAGTACTTCTACTTTTACTCAAGTACAAGATCTGAGTACTTCTACTTTTACTCAAGTCCAAGATCTGAGTACTTCTACTTTTACTCAAGAACAAGATCTGAGTACTTCTACTTTTACTCAAGTACAAGATCTGAGTACTTCTACTTTTACTCAAGAACAAGATCTGAGTACTTCTACTTTTATTCAAGTATAAGATCTGAGTACTTCTACTTTTATTCAAGTATAAGATCTGAGTACTTCTACTTTTACTCAAGAACAAGACCTGAGTACTTCTACCTCTGTAAACACTAGGGACGTGCACAGGTACGGGCTATTGTTGCCCGGGCAACGGCCCGTTTGGCCTTTATGGCCGACCCGCCCCTCTGGAGAGAGCGAGAGTTTGTTTGTCTTTGTTCTGCTGTGGCCGGATCAACAAGATGAGCCCACAATCAGTAGCGTCTCGCTCGGAAGCACACTTTGTCAGCGCTGTCCTCTGCCGGTGCGTTAAGACCACCTCAGTGTCGGATTTTGGAAACTTGATTTTGAGTTGTCTCATGGAAGTCAGGGTAGAAGGGACGAACCAGGGGGCTTTACTTCCTCTTGATGCCGTCGGTTATTTACAAAAAACACCTGAAAATAGCCTACTTGTTGTTATTGTGCTACTTGTTGTTGTTGTGCTTCTGTCTTTCTGTGTCTTCTCATCTGTAACCTCCCTCACCGCTCGCTCTCTTCTCTTGATCGCCCTCTCACGGGTGAGCAGTTCACTGTCCCGCTTCAGTGTAGGATTTCTGCCATGTCTCCACTTCAGTTTGACCATCTCTGTTACTAAGTTATGGAATACTAAATAACTAAGTAAAAAGATACCTTACCGTCACTGCGCTCATAAAGAAAGATACGAATAAGAATAATGCGTCTTGAACTGGTTTAATTCATTAGTGAGTTTATTTACGGTAATTAGTTAGAGGCCCTATTTCATCAGTATGTCTGCACAGCAAAGCTATCTTTAATAGTTCCTAACATTAGATATTTTAATGAGATATGGACCGCAAAACATTTTAAAAATCAAGTCACCGAATGCAAGTAGTCGCCTTAGCTTATTTAGCTATGAGATGTGAGTCACTGTTCAATTCAGTTGATTAATAATCGTTTGGTTTCTTTTACATTAAAAACAAGTTACACTTTCAAAAGGTCTTGTGTTCTTTCCGGGGGGGGGGGGGGGGGGGGGGGGGGGGGGGGGCTTTTCCAGTTTAGAGCAATAGCCCCTCCAAATGTCTGTGCACGTCCCTGGTAAACACAGTACTTCTACCTCAGTAAAGACAGTACTTCTACCTCAGTAAACACAGTACTTCTACCTCAGTAAAGACAGTACTTCTACCTCAGTAAAGACAGTACTTCTACCTCAGTAAAGACAGTACTTCTACCTCAGTAAAGAGAGTAGTAAAGACAGTACTTCTATTTCAGTAAAGACAGTACTTCTACTTCAGTAAAGACAGTACTTCTACTTCATTAAAGACAGTACTTCTACCTCAGTAAAGACAGTACTTCTACCTCAGTAAAGACAGTACTTCTACCTCAGTAAAGACAGTAGTAAAGACAGTACTTCTATTTCAGTAAAGACAGTATTTTTACCTCAGTAAAGAGAGTAGAAAAGACAGTACTTCTACTTCATTAAAGACAGTACTTCTACTTCAGTAAAGACAGTACTTCTACTTCATTAAAGACAGTACTTCTACCTCAGTAAAGACAGTACTTCTACCTCATTAAAGACAGTACTTCTACCTCAGTAAAGACAGTACTTCTACTTCAGTAAAGACAGTACTTCTACTTCATTAAAGACAGTACTTCTACCTCAGTAAAGACAGTACTTCTACTTCATTAAAGACAGTACTTCTACCTCATTAAAGACAGTACTTCTACCTCAGTAAAGACAGTACTTCTACTTCAGTAAAGACAGTACTTCTACTTCATTAAAGACATTACTTCTACCTCATTAAAGACAGTACTTCTACCTCAGTAAAGACAGTACTTCTACTTCATTAAAGACAGTACTTCTACCTCAGTAAAGACAGTACTTCTACTTCAGTAAAGACAGTACTTCTACCTCATTAAAGACAGTACTTCTACCTCAGTAAAGACAGTACTTCTACCTCATTAAAGACAGTACTTCTACTTCATTAAAGACAGTACTTCTACCTCAGTAAAGACAGTACTTCTACTTCAGTAAAGACAGTACTTCTACTTCATTAAAGACAGTACTTCTACTTCATTAAAGACAGTACTTCTACCTCAGTAAAGACAGTACTTCTACTTCAGTAAAGACAGTACTTCTACTTCAGTAAAGACAGTATTTTTACCTCAGTAAAGAGAGTAGTAAAGACAGTACTTCTACTTCATTAAAGACAGTACTTCTACCTCAGTCAAGACAGTACTTCTACTTCAGTAAAGACAGTACTTCTACCTCAGTAAAGACAGTACAGGCAGTACTTGTACTTCAGTAAACACAGTACTTGTTCCTCCACTCCGCTGGCTCTAACTACGTGACTCCCAGCAGCTCCTCACCTATGATGTCCCAATATCTGAGTATTTGTACTTTTACCCAAGATCTGAGTACTTCTCAAGTACTTTAACTTCAGTACTGACAGTACTTCCTCCACCTCTCCGTGCCTCCCGCAGCTTCTCACCTCTGATGTCCCTCGCCAGGCTCCGGTACACCGGGGAGAAGGCGATGCAGTGGCCGCACCATGATGCGTAGAACTCGGTCAGCACGGCGGCGGTAGAGTTCACCAGAACCGGCTCCACGTTCTGCGGACTGAGCACGAAGATCTGGTCCGAGGGGGTGTAGAGTCCCGCGTGCACCGGGGAGCAGAGCACGAGCAGGCAGCAGCACCACCGGGAGATCTGGATCATCTCTCCGGGGAACCGGGACGTGGCACGGCCGCCAAGCCGCGCCATCTTCCCGTTAGAAGCTGCAGGAAACCGGGGGAGAAGTGTTCACCTCCTCCGTGTCACAGAACCACAGAAACACACACACGGTAACACACACAGACAGAGACACACAACTTTTTTTGTTTTTTCTGAGTCTGTTTCCCTTTTCGGTGACCCTGCTGAATGGGTCCTCCCCCTTCAACAACACACACCTCCCTTATTCACACACACACACACGCACGCACACGCGCGCACACACACTTTGAGCAAAGTACATATATCGACAAAGCAAGTCAATATACAAAAACAGTACATAAAGGGGGGAAAAAGTCACGTATGTTTCTTTACTTATAATAAAATAAAAGCAAATAATAAATTAATGTTATTTACATGCAACATCCTAGCTATTTGTTATAGTAACTTTATATTATATGTTTATTCCTGTATTTGAATGCGCCAAGCTTTTAGCTTCTTAAAAATAAATCTTAACATTCATGTTGTTTTGTAAGAAAATAGCAATTACAGGTTTTTCGATGTCTTGTTTTAGATGTATTTCTGCCTCGTTTGTATCACCTGATTATACCGTGTTGTTCGTACAAGAAAAAATAAATATGACAAATAATAATTGTACATAAAGCTATTAGTTTATTGTGAATATCTCACAGTAGCATTAAATAATAATTATAATACATAGCTAATTGTTGTTTGATATTATCTGAATGTTGTGTGTACAAAGCAGAAGTCAGCATTCCTTTACAAACAATGAAAGCTTTATTTACAAGTTCATTTAGTTACCAAATATATAATTTGCACATATTTGCAAAGTAAACAGTGTGTATCTTACAACAGGTTACAGTAACAGACAGAATATTTACACCCATCAAAGAATTGTACAAGTCTTCAAGTGCACTTCGCAAGCACTCGCAACACATTATTATAAATATTAATTAACATTTCAGGAAACGATGTTCATTTGATAAAAGGATTTGTGCCTTTTTTTATTATTAAACGCCATTAAAGGTTTTTTTCTGAATCTACAGCAGAAGTGTGATCTGATTGGTCCACACAAACAGGACCGAGTACTGCATAGATACACCCCCCCCCCCCCATTTACAATCAGTTCAACAGGACCATACGGGGGGCTGGCGTTAAAGCGTTTGAGGAGCATACAGACGGAGAGGTTGCGTCACATGGTTTTGGTCACCAGCTCAGAGGGTCCCGGACACGTCGAGGGTCCCGGACACGTCGAGGACCCCCACGTGTTATGTTAGAACTGTATAGAACGGGTCGCAGCACATAGACAGGGCCGGATGCTAACTAATTAGCATAGGTTGGGTTATTAAGCTTTAGTTGCTATTAAAGCCTATGTGGACACTAGTTTGAACAAATTATGAGTTATGAGTTATGAGGATGTTTTGAAGTCCATTTCTGACATTTTCAGGATTTAAAAAATGATAGTTTTAACCAGATTACGCCCGTGTGTGTACTCTGAGGACTGCATTTGAAGCATTTAGGGGACTCTGGATCATCTGGATGTGATATGTTCATCTTGTGCTTTCTATATCCAACATGGCAGTCAACTCACAGAAGGCACAGATATGGATACTTTCTAGTTAAAACTGCAATTTCTGATCCTGAAAACGTCAGAAATGGACTCGGCTCCTCAATCGCCTCCAAATCGCCCGTTTCCTAAATAATGTCTGCATTAATGCTGATTCTGGAAACCTCCCAACAGAAGCAGGTTCGCATCCGGCAGTCCCGATGTGCTGGGGACCCTACTCTACATTTCCAACATGAAACTTCGGGGTCTTCAACATGTCCAGGTCCACTAGGCTGGAAACTAGACTACGATATCATTTACAGTTTGAACAAACACTTCAGTAACTCTTAAAACATCGACGGTAGAAAAAGACAGTCGGGTTAAGGTCACTTAAGCAGCAGGACTAAAACAAGCCCTTGGACTCAAAGTGTGTGTGTGTGTGTGTGTGTGTCAACAATCTAGTTCCTGATACAGTTAAAGTCAACACAATGACTCAACTGTGTCTATATGCAGATGCCAGGGAGACGTGGCTCAGTGACAGCGAGTCAGCGACTGGGTGGGAAATAGGAGGTTCGATATAAGGCAGAAACTGAGGAGTTGGCAAACCGGCGAGAATACATTCAAAGAGAACAGGTCCGTCGCTTGTACTCCAAACGAGAGGCACTTGAACTGAAGGCGTTCTGACGGCTGGTCGATGCATTAAACCAAGTCCACAGAGCGACTGATGAGGAAACAGAGAGGTTTTTTATAAACTGTCGGACGAGTAAAGATAAAATCCAGCATTTCAGATCCGTCCTGTGATGCGATTCTAAAAAGATACGTCGGTGTCTGTGTCCCACTTTCATACTATATACCTCGTATTTGGTGTTTCACATACACAAAACGCATAATACGAATATTCCATTCCATTATATATCAGCTAAAGTATATGTAATGTACTTATTCTGAGTTTTCTGCATTTCAAAACACCAGCATGGAAACTGAGGCAAATAATTAAAGAGGCCCTATTTCTGCTCTGATTGGTTAGCTGCACCGGCTTTGTTGTGATTGGTCAAGCTGCTTAGAGATGTCCCGCCCCTTAGCGCTGGCCAATAGGAGTGCGAGTGTTACGAAGGGGTGTGTTCAGGAAACCCCCAAAAGGGAGAATAGGGCCTCTTTAACAACAGGTGGGTGTAGGAGGAAAGTGGGACACGATTAGACACACGGAACTATTTAAACAGCTTCGTCCGCTCTTAATCGGGTGTTCTATAAACATCCTATTTCATATATTGCCGTGTTCACATTTGTGCTTTTTTTACAATTTCATTCGATATTGTTGTCGAGATAATTTACAATTCAACCTGAATCCTCCAATCGAACCAATACATAAAGTAACCGTGGAGGAAAAGCGTTCCTCGTGGAATACCGTCCGTCTGAGATCTCCCGCAGCACATTGGATGTATAAAGTGAAAGTGCTGACTATCTTTTTTTTTATAATAGCCGAATCAGTTCGAGCCAACGCAGCCAACATGAGGAGAAACACGTCCAATCAAGCATTTCCTAGCACCTCAAAACCAGTAAAAAGTCTCAAACAATCGAGAAGTAAAGACGGCTGTAACGTCCGAGTCTTATAGAGATCATATTTTAATTTAATTGACTCTTTAATAAAAAGATTCTGGATGTAAAAACCCTGTAATCACAGTTTCAACTCGTTAAGGAGTACACCGTATATTCTCTGCTACTCTATTACAATTTGTGAATCCATATATACAGTATTTATATATATTTATATTTACTTCAACACAACCTACTTTAGTTCCAGGTGGTTTTATATCACCCGCCTCTTTGGAACGGTCCGTTTAGCAGCATTGATGGACGTTACATACGGTGTACAAATGGTACAGTCCATCAAAATGGTACAGTCCAACATAATGGTACAGTCCAACACAATGGTACAGTCCATCAAAAATGGTACAGTCCAACACAATGGTACAGTCCATCAAAATGGTACAGTCCATCAAAATGGTACAGTTCATCAAAATGGTACAGTCCAACATAATGGTACAGTCCAACACAATGGTACAGTCCATCAAAAATGGTACAGTCCAACACAATGGTACAGTCCATCAAAATGGTACAGTCCATCAAAATGGTACAGTCCAACACAATGGTACAGTCCATCAAAATGGTACAGTCCAACACAATGGTACAGTCCATCAAAATGGTACAGTCCAACACAATGGTACAGTCCATCAAAATGGTACATTCCATCAGAAACATTTTCTTATTCTCCAGCCGGCGCTCGAAAAAAGGAGGCGAGACGAAGTGTGTGTTCAGGTTACAGAAGTGTGTGTGTGTGTGTGTGTTATAGATTATTTAAAAAAGTTAGCTGAAGGAAAATCCAGACGTTTATCTGAGAGGTAACGAGGGGTCGAAGGCATCCGAGGGTCTCTGTTGGCACGTCAGCTGGTGGAAGAAGGGAAGATGGCGGGAAACAGAAAGAGGTTGAAGTTCTTTAAATCAGTCAGGAAGAGGATGGATGTTGTAGTTCTTAGTCTACCAGGAGAGGGCTGGGGGTTGTAGTTCTTAGTCTACCAGGAGATGGATGGGAGTTGTAGTTCTTAGTCTACCAGGTGAGGGGTGGAGCTTGTAGTTCTTAGTCTGTCAGGAGGAAGATGGCGCTTGTAGTTCTTAGTCTGTCAGGAGGAAGATGGAGCTTGTAGTTCTTAGTCTGTCAGGAGGAAGACGGAGCTTGGAGTTTTGGGTTGTTTTCTCTCTTGGCCTTCTTGTCGTAGATGAGCGTCAGTGTGTTGGCGGTGTCTTTCAGCAGAGCGTCGAAGATGCTGTCGGCAAGCTGCATCTTCACAAACAGCTCGTCTTCGTCGTAGTTCACCCACTGAGCCTCCTCCTCGTGGAGCTCCTGGACCTGGAGGACACACAGAAAATATATTTAATAAAGTAATAAAGACAGTCTATATACAATTGAAATCGATCTAAAATGCAGGAACAGAGCCACTTCTTCCTCAGAGGATAAAGAAATTATTCACCCAGAACACAGTCACACTATAAAGTAGAGAGAATATCCAACTATTCCCAACTAATCAATTCTCGAACGAGAGAGTAATGTCAAATGACAGTACAATTGACCAATCATATCTTCCCTCTAAATGGGTGGGTTTTATTATCGCGGCTTTATGACAAGTTCCGCCCGCTGTGAAGTCTACGCATGTGTTATAACAACAACGGGTCAAGCTAGGCGGAAGTAGCTAATTAGCATAAGTTTGTTCAAGTTACAATGCTACACTGGAGTGGCAAAGGATCAGCTGCATGACCCGCCATCAAGTGCTTCATCCAGAAGGACGGGAGGATGGACTTTGTGTTTCAGTGACTCCTCAAAGGTAGGCCTAAGACCTTTTCAATGTGGGCCGCCGTGCCGACTTCATTCATTTGTAGTTGGTACTTGGCTGTGGGCGCCCCGTCATGATAGGTGTTTAGATACATGGTGTTGTTCTGTGTGGTAGATCAGGGGTCTTTCCCAAGAGCCCCCCCAAATGACTCCCCGTCACAGA
Source organism: Pseudochaenichthys georgianus (assembly GCF_902827115.2). Classification (NCBI taxonomy): domain Eukaryota; kingdom Metazoa; phylum Chordata; class Actinopteri; order Perciformes; family Channichthyidae; genus Pseudochaenichthys; species Pseudochaenichthys georgianus. The sequence goes on along the minus strand of NW_027263070.1, from coordinate 190,786 downwards.
CACCGCACAAAAACGGTAATTGAAGTTTAAAAGTCTCAAAATGCTACAACTCCTGTCACAAACTGGATGAATGTGAAGTATGTTCTTAAAGGAGGATGAAAGCGTAATCAAGGAGCTATTGGAGCGACTTTGATGGTTATTGGACTCAGGATTAATTCCTCTGGATTCCCGCTGGATGAAGAAATTAAAGGACGAAGTGGAAACAATTCACAAAGGGATTAAACTGTTTAAAACACGTGCTCAAAGTAAGCCGGATTTTGCCGTTGTGTTTATGTGGATTCAAAAGTCGTGAATAATCTACAAAATGGAGGAGACCGATCTGATCGGAGCAACTGGGACAAATAATCCAACTGAAACCGGCATGGACAACGACTATGTTTTAAAATGTGCTTATCCAGAAAAGCCCGGTTTGGACACTTTACGGCAGAAGAAACATTTCTATAGAAAGAATTATACATTTCTGTCTTTTTATGCCTTTAATACTAACTTGAATTCATATTCAAATTAATTATTTGTTATATTTTATTGTAATGTAGAGACAAGGCTTTTAGTGACAATCATGTATTGCTTTACAATTATATGTAAAAAAAAAATTAAAGAAAGTCTAAATATGATATTTGGCTTCAAATCATTTGAGGCCTGGCACCCCCCTGCGATCTTTGCCCCCCCCAGGTTGTGGTAGAGGGTCGCTGTCATCGATGTGTTTTGCACCCCGGGCCGTTGTTTTGATATTCTGCTGAAGTATACGCTGTGACGTAATAACTATTTTCTTTGAGGGAAGGGGGGTCAGAGGGCCTTGGTATAAAAGTCGCGGCTCGCCACGGAGGTAAAGACTAGCTATCCGAGCTAAGGTATTGTAAAAGAAGATTTAATAAGGAATGTTAATGTTATACACCTGCTGTACTTCTGTTCTGCTGACGTAGAGACGTAACCCTTGATATGAAACACAACAGTTTAATGGTGAGACGTACCAGAATGTGATCGACTCGGTCTCGCTTCTTTTTGCCAAACTTGAGCATCTTCTGCCAGTCGGTCTTCAGGCTGTGATCTTTACTCAGACCGTACACTTTCAGGACCTCTGCTGAGATGAACTCCTGGAATACAAACACACAAAGTCATCAGGTATATCTCTCGAGCAGCTTGGTAACACCTCCAGTCAGTTTGAAGATAACTTTAAGTAGTCAGGGTGTTTCTGTGTCTCTCCGTGTTGGTGTCCCACCTGGATCTTGTTGAGGTCTCCTGAGCTTTTGACTCTGTGGAAGAAGGAGGATCTGACTCTCCGTGGTTTGACCCACTGAGGCTGATCGGAGCTCGGTTCCTCGTTGTAAATCTCCTGAAGCATCTCCCACGTCAGGTCGAACACCGCCTGGGGAGGACAGAGAGAAAAGGGTGTTTAAAATAACTTCGCAAATGGATTAGGCAAGGCAAGTTTATTTATATAGCATCTTTCAACACAAGGCAATTCAAAGTGCTTTCCAACAATGAAAGACATGACGAGCATTAAGAAATAGTACAACAGAAACATTGGTTTGTTCCAGATGTTTAGTTCAGGGACAGAAAGCAGAGCAGAAGACCTGGGAGATCTGGATGGTTCATCAGGTAGCATCACTCCGATCCTTTCTGCACTGGCTCCCTGTCCATCTCAGAACCCAATTCACGGTATTGGTTTTTACTAGGGATGCTCCGATCGATCGGCCGATACTCACTCTCCACCGATCGATCGGGGCTCTCTAAACATGCCGATCGCGAGAGCCGATCGCATGACGTAAAATACATGACACGTTTCTCTGTGTGCGGCAAAACAAGCTCGCCAAAATGGCTTCACCGGTCTGGCAGCATTTCAAGGTGTCCGAAAAAGACAGTAAAATAGTGGAATGCAACGTGAAGCAGAAATCCTGCAGCTCCGCCCGCCGGACCGGTGAGCGGAACACACACTGAGAGTTAAACCTAACACACTTAGCTATTTGATCTACCTCTGGAACAAGCTAAACGAGTTATACATATATTTATGCTTCACTTTCGGGTCACTCATTACTGGATCAGTGAGCTGCATGAGATACTGACAGGCTGTCAGGAGAGGGAGAGAGGGGGAGAGGAAAAGAGAGCGCTTCCGCTCATTTCTCCCGTGTTATTCTCCAAAGTGAATGTAAACTTGAATAATGTACTTCATTTGAATGTAATAATTTCGTTGATTGTTGTTTGTGGAAGCGCCAGTGAATGAGCCCCATTAACTGAGTTTTAAACATCACTTTAAATGGAAGATTTAAAGTGATGTTTAAATCTTCCATTTAGGCCCCGCCCACTCGATCGGATCGGCCGATACTGATTCCGGCGATCGGCCCCAAAATTGGCGATCGGAGCATCCCTAGTTTTTACATATAGAGCTCCAGCCTCCATTAACGACCTTATCCACCCTCACAGGACGACCCGGGCCCTGAGGTCCTCTGAGCAAGGCCTCCTAAGGGACACCAAGAGCCTCGGCCTCAATAGAGATGTTTAAGGGGCAGCTAAAGACTCTTCCGACAGGCCTTTGGGTCGTCAGAGGAGGCGAGTTAGTAGCTGTTTTTCACTGGTGTTTTATCCTATGTTTTACTTGCTGTGTTTTATGCTTTTTTCTACATTTTATAGTTGTACTCTGAATTGTGTACTGCAGGGCTATTCAATTGGCGGCCCACGGACCAAATCCGGCCCCGGGGTGATATTTACTGGCCCTTTGAGTACCGTACTTTTCGGACTATAAGCCGCGACTTTTTCCCCCATTTTATGTGTCCAGCTGACGGCCACTAGGGAACCTCCTAAATCTATGGATCTTACAGGTAAAATTAACCACCTTTAACACTACGGGCTCTAGGACCGGGCCGCGCCCGCCACCTTTAAGCGGCGGGCTCCAGCAGGAAAAGCTGGAGGCCGGAAAAGAGTGAGACAGGTAGCGCGCCAAAGTAAAAGTGGAACCGAGAGACAGAACGAGAGCACGACAGACGGACAGTTTAGCTGCTGCGGCTCATATGCAGGTGCGCTTTATAGTCCGAAAAGTACGGTATAATATTAAAAAGTAATCAAATTATTATTATTATTAAAGATTTTTTTGAGTGCCTTTATTCCAGAGAGGGTGTCACATCGAGAGATAGAGGGGAAGACATTGCCTGAAAACTTGTGCGGGCTCGGGTTTCGAACCCCCCTACGAGCTACTGTAGTGACAAACTGTTTGTTATTGCATCTCTGCGTGAACGGTTAGATCATTTCTCCTAAATGAAATCAAATTAAATGATGATGGTTAAATGAGCTTCACATGTCGGCCTACTGAGTTCTGAACCTGCCATTTCGATCTAGAAAGGCCTCGGGGCTGGCTATGTTGTTTGATTGCATTAAACACACTATATGCACTCCACTATGCTGTATCTGAAGCTCTTAATACGATTGCTCATATTTCAAGCCATCTTTTTCCCGGCCCCTTGCTTTGGATCGTTTTCTTCAACCGGCCCCATTCCAAACTAATTGAATAGCCCTGGTGTACTGTAAAGCACTTTGTACATTCGTGTTGTGAAGGGTGCTATATAAATAAAGTTTTACTTACTTATCAGAAATGTATTTTGCGCCTAAACCATTCAATGCTTTATCAACCAGTATCTTTGACCTTTAAAGCACTTTTCTAGGCTGTTTAAATATGTCGTATTAATTAAACTGAGCCTGAACCTGCTAGGATGCTAGGGGAGGAAACATCCTGAACGAGAGTCAGTGTGTCGGCAGCAGAGGGACATGTCTGCTATCGCTGGTAGATATTCTTGAAATATCAACGTGCTCATCAGAGAGGAATCTGCTGGATGATGGAAACTGGTCCGGCCTTCGACCTCAGAGGAAGAGCTGCAGCTCAGCTTTTTCCACTGCACGGCACTGATGGCTAAGGGCCAAAATACATCTCTGCTGCTAACTGATGCACCATCCAGATCTGTCAGGCCTTCTGCTCTGCTTCCTGTCCCCAGAGTCAGAACTCAACCTGGAGAAGTTCAGTTACTACGCTCCAAGCATCTGGAACAAGCTCCCAGAAACCTGCAGGTCCGCTGCAACTCTGACTACTTTCAAATCCAGCAAGAAGACTTTTCTTTTTGCCGCTGCTTTTAATTGAACTATTCACATCTTAAACTGCACCGTAACTTTGAATGTTTCCTTTATTATCTTAGCTTTTGAATGACTGTCTTTAAAAGCCATTTTCTTAATGTCTTCCATTTTTGTAAAGCACTTTGAATTGAATTGATTTATTTAAAACAAGGGACAGTTAATCAACATATTAAAAACATGTAAAAGTACTCGAATAGCCAAAAGGCTAGTTTTCACCGATAGTCCCTTTGCCAGGTGGTGATAGACATCCTACAAGCAATAATAAAAATACCACAACATTGTTATATCATTGTACACATTTACAATAGATGACATCACTGAATACAGATAGAAGCAAGTTATGATAATAAATAAATAAAACATTTACAATACACACTCATACACACACCTACACATCAGTGCTGACACTGTTGATTTTCATTGAGCCACTTTGTAACACTGTGCTTGAATGTGTAGTCGGATGAGGACTCTCATTGGTTGAGGTATTGAATTCCATTGATGGATGCTGGAATGAAAGACAGCCTGGCTGAATGCGCTGTTCCTAAATGGGATGGTGCGTCTCCCCGAGCCGCACCTCGAGTAGCCCTGGTTGAGGAGGAGGAGCCAACCCACGAGGGATCTTATAAACTAAGCAGATGTTTTTGAATTGCCTTGTGTTGAAAGGTGCTATATCAATAAACTTGCCTTAAAGGGCCCATGTCGTGCTTTTCCGGTTATCACCCGTCCCCTCGTGTGTTTCTGCATGTAAACGGTGTGCAGAGTCAAAACCCTCAAAGTGCACCCTGCAGCGAGTAACCCTCTCACACAGAGACGACCTCCCAAAACGCCTCGTTGGAGACACGTCACTGTCCATTTGATTCTTCCGGGTACGCATGATGTCATCCGTACCCGGAACGAAATGGACCAATCCGTGGAGTCGCTACGTTAAGCCCCAGCTGATTGGTCCAAATCGACCAATCCACGGACTTCCTCACACACTCGGTGCAGCTCAGCTGATCTCTCCTCCCTGGCTGCAGGCTGAGAACAGACAGTTGGGATCGCGGTGAAAGTCTCTCCGCAGACCCATTCTCTCAGCGTTCATCAACCTGTTTCTTTCTCAGTATCAAGCCACACTTATTGTTTTCACTTCGGCTGTGACTTTGTGTGTGCTCAGGGTGAGTTTGGCTGTGTTTCGCTAAACAAGGAAACCACACCTCCACGGAGCTCAGCGCGATTCACAACGTCCCGACTGGTCCCGACCAATCGGAGCACACTGTGCTCACAGGGAGGGGGGGGGGGCTAGAGCTGCAGCGAGCCGTTTAGTGGAGAGAGTGAAGACACGTACTTTACAGAGACGCTGAGAAACCAATGTGAGTTTGGAAAATTGCACGGTATAAATCTATTCTAGTCGACCTCAACGATGGAGCTATGATCAGTGGAAATGGCCGTGACGCGGGACCTTTAAGCTTTCCTTTAAGAATAGTATCCGGTACATTCGTTTGGTAGCATCTCAGTCGAGGTTTTATTAAATAACTCAACCCAGAGTTAAAGAGGCCCTCTTCTGCTTCCTGTAGTGTGTTCTATAGATTTCTAGTGCATGTCAATGGTCTGCAGAGGCTAAAATCCCCGTGTTCCTCCAGAGGGAGTTTTCTCTCCCACAGATTTTCGCCAGTAGTCGAGGATGCTCGTGTTGCTTTCCTTTAAGCTGACGGATTGGGGTATACCGTATTGACCCGAATATAAGACGTGTTTCTTTCCCTAATCTGAAAAAGAGGGGTCGTCTTATATTCGGGTCGTCACGGTAACACATTGCATTTCTCTGTGGGCTAAATATGATGTTTTGTGAGGTCCTCACCTTTCTGTAGCTGTGGATGCAGACTGCCTCCTGCTTCTGGCTGCCGGCCTCCTTCCTCCCCAGATACTCCTGCGAGGGTTGGGGGGGGGGCATCTGAGCGAGGCTCCGCGCCCCCCCCTCCCTCCCCAGGCCAGAGCTCTCCCAGATCTCCTGCGTGGCGACGTGCACCATCTTCTCCACCTGATTCAATGAAGAAGAGGGGACACATGTTGATGTAGAAGAGACATGAAGAAGAGGGGACACATGTTGATGTAGAGGAGACATGAAGAAGAGGGGACACATGTTGATGTAGAAGAGACATGAAGAAGAGGGGACACATGTTGATGAAGAAGAGACATGAAGAAGAGAGGACACATGTTGATGTGGAAGAGACATGGAGAAGAGGGGACACATGTTGATGTAGAAGAGACATGAAGAAGAGGGGACACATGTTGATGTAGAAGAGACATGAAGAAGAGGGGACACATGTTGATGTAGAAGAGACATGAAGAAGAGGGGACACATGTTGATGTAGAAGAGACATGAAGGAGAGGGGACACATGTTGATGTAGAAGAGACATGAGGAAGAGGGGACACATGTTGATGTAGAAGAGACATGAAGAAGAGGGGACACATGTTGATGTAGAAGAGACATGAAGAAGAGGGGACACATGTTGATGTAGAAGAGACATGAAGAAGAGGGGACACATGTTGATGTAGAGGAGACATGAAGAAGAGGGGACACATGTTGATGAAGAAGAGACATGAAGAAGAGGGGACACATGTTGATGTAGAAGAGACATGAAGAAGAGGGGACACATGTTGATGTAGAGGAGACATGAAGAAGAGGGGACACATGTTGATGAAGAAGAGGGGACACATGTTGATGTAGAAGAGACATCTGTCCTCACCTCGGTGGCGGAGTGAGGAACCACCATGGCGGGTTGCTCGGGGAGTTTTGGAGGCAGAGGGAGAGGAAGCTCCGGTCTCGGGGGGATCTTAACCTGCTGCTCCCCCCCTGAGGGTGAGATAAAACCCCCCAGGGACGATGAAAACCTCCCCAGCCTCTCCTCCTCGTCTTCGTCGTCCTCCTCGTCCCTCCGTTTGATTCTCTGCTGCTCTCTGCGGGAGCTGAGGCCAAAGTCCTCATCGAACCAGTCCTGGTCGTCGCCCAGATCCTCCAGAAGTCCACGGCTTAACTCCAGCTCCGCCAGGCGCTTCACCAGCTCCTCCTGCCCGCTGACCCCCAGGATCGGGCTCTCCTGTGGGGGAGCACGTAGAAAGGAAAACATTAAAACCATGCTCACTTGGCACTTCGCATAAAGGTCGCACTCAAAGGGCCGGTTGCAACTATATAAATATATAATATATACATCAAATAATATATTACTTTATTGCCTCTGAATTGGATTATTATCGGATAGGAAAATAACTTAGTAATTAACTACGTCTGAAAGCAGAAGTCCAGGGCAAATAATTGCAAGTCTCTTCAGTGTGCATGTCACAAAACGAGATGCATTGTGGGACATATTCTTTGCAAGCTCTTGCGGGGCCACATGAAATGAAGTCGCGGGCCTTGAGTTTGAGAGCCCTGATTTAGAAGATCCTTGATATTAAGCAACCGGTCAAGCCAACATTAACTACCGTACTTTTCGGACTATAAGCCGCGACTTTTCCCCCCATTTTCTTTGTGCAGCTAACGGCCACTAGGGAGCCTCCTACATCTATGGGTTTTACAGGTTAAATTAACCACCTTTAACTCTACGGGCTCTAGGACCGGTCCGCGCCCACCACCTTTAAGCGGCGGGCTCCAGCAGGAAAAGCTGGAGGCCGGAAAAGAGTGAGACAGGTAGCGCGCCAAAGTAAAAGTGGAACCGAGAGACAGAACGAGAGCAAGACAGACGGACAATGTAGCTGCTGCGGCTTATATGCCGGTGCGCTTTCTAGTCCGAAAAGTACGGTACATCTGTAATCTGAGTTTTCCAATTTCAACTGTATTGTAATATACTAAGTATTATCTTATTGACCTGTACTTAAAGGTGGGGTTGGTAAGAATGGAGAAACCGGCTCGAGTGCGCTACAATTTGAAAATACGCAACCGGAAGAAATTCCAGACTTCACCTCAGAGCCCCTCCCCCAACACACACGAACGCGCACATGACCAATGAGGGCACGAGGTCGGTTTGTGCCCAGATGGAAGGCTGACAGGCAGGTAGGCCATCCAGTTACTTTAGCCGGCTTTATGTATTTATTGTCAAAGCATTTCATGTATTCATTGCTATCGGGATGTTAAGAGCATTCCATGGAATATATCACGTGTTTCTGAAGGGAATGACCTACCCCGCCTTTGAATCGTGTTTTCTAATTGTTTGTGTGATGGAGACGAGGCAATGTTGTTGGTCGTCGTGAACCTGCCTGAGGACCGCAGGTGGAAATGAGCTATTAGCTAAAATCTGGCATAAATAATATCTTCTCTTTCCTGAGATGAATGTATTTGTATGCCTGGTCCTCTTTCAACGTGTGAGAACAAGTCCCGTTTAAATCTTGGTTTCACTTTAATGACAATATGTGGTTTTCTTACTGCACATATTTTATATTTGATTGCACTCGATTTCAATGTAAATGACTGCTTTATGTTATTCTCTATTTTTTCAATGGTATTATAGTGTTCTTAAAATAGTTCTCTATCTGTGTTTTTGTTTATTTACTTTTATGCACGATATTGAAAAAAACTGCCATTTTGATATTTTCCCCTGCGATATGAAAAAATACAGGAATTGAAGAAAAGACGGTTTTCTTTGTCCGCAAACCATCCTTCCTCGAACTTTAACGCTATACAATTAGTATACGGACAAAAACTCTTTTCTTATATCAAACAAAACGATAACAACGACTAACGTGCAGGTCCGCCGCAACTCGACTACTTTCAAATCCAGGCTGAAGACTTTTCTTTTTGTCGCTGCTTTTAATGGAACTATTCACATCTTAAACTGCACTGTAACTTGTATCCATGTATTTTTCCTTAATGTTTATTTTATTAGCTTTTCTTTTTTAATGCTTAACGTCTTTCATTTTGTTTGTAAAGCACTTTGAATTGCCTTGCGTTGAAAAAGTGCTGTATAAATAAACTTGCCTCGCCTAAAGCAATCCATTCACTGCCAGAGAGCCTCAAACACACGAAATTAGTGTTTTTTAAATGCATTTTATAAAATGTTTCTGAATGCCTTTAATTGGCCTCGTGTTGAAAGACGCTCTATTAATAAACTCGTCTTGCCTCAGAATATCCAGCCCCAACGTGTGAGAGTAAATCTTGGTTTCACACTTTAAAGACGTGTCTTTCTTACTGACGTCGCTTCAGACGCTTTCCAGCACCAAACCAGAATCACATCGGAAAGGCTTCTTCAGGTCGAATCAACACGTTCCGTTTGTCAGGGACTTCAGTCTCTTCATCTTCATCATCATCATCGTAATAATAATTCCACAGTGTCGGAAGATTGGAACAAGTGGAAGAGATATTATTTGTTTCTCTTTTGCTCTGATTGAGTTCCTCAGAGGATTATGGACACGTGATATATATTTTTTTAGATCTGACCGAAAGTGATTTTTATAAGATTCATGTTTTTCTCAGAATTCTGAAAATATATATTATTTTCTGAATTCTGACTTTTTTCTCATAACTCAAAATATAACTAAATGTTTGTCAGATCTAAAAAAAAAACACACGTGGTCTTAATCCTCTTCCACAGTTGTGTGTCATCATCCGGACTCAAATCTATAAAGATGGATAACTGTATAGCGCGAATTAAAGTGTGCAAACTGTAATATTAAATCTCCAAATTAAGAAAATTGTTTTACACTATAACCTTAAATTAAATGTATATAACATGTTTTATTTGACTAAAACTGAGTATCTGAGTACTGAATATAACTTTACTACGGTCACTTTAAGACGTTAAGATGCATTTGCTTGCCGAACTGCATTGTGGGAAGCAGAACGGAGCTTTCCTGGCGTTCCAGGCTTCAAAAGTTGAGCAATGTTCAACTTTTGAAGCTTCTGAAGCTTCGACGGAAGCGTCAGCCAATCAAAGCATATGCCAGTACAAGCTCGAGCCAATCAAACCGCTGCTTGTGTGTCAGGGGCGGGAGATTCATGTGATTGGTTGTTGGTCGAGCTTCAGACACGCCCAGCTCCAAGCCGTAGTGTGGACGGGCCGTGACACATTTGAGGTTTACAAATGAATACAACAATTGAGTTTTTACATGTAAGCACTATCACCTCATTTCAATGTATACTAAATTATTTATTTGACTACAACTGAGTATCTAAGGACTGCATACAACTTTACTACAGCCACTTTAGTCATTTTAAGATGCATTCTTTGTGTGTTTTACACTGTGTAAGAGTGTTGTTCTATTTTTTAATTTTAGTTTCGTCAATTTATTGAACATGTCAGAAACAAAAAAATATAACAATAATATATATATTCTCTTTTTTTCACTCAGATTAATAATTATAACAAAGTACCAAGTTCAGTAAATATAGTGGACAGTAATGTCACCTGAACGGCGCATGTGGGGGTTCTGCTCACTCACATGTCGGCTACGCGTCTTATTAGTAGAACACATGATACAATACGTGTATATTATTGAATGATAATGTAAGTGCAGAATCAGATGTTCACACTCACAGGTCGGTTGCACAGCTCTGGAGACGTCATCTCCTCTTTCTCCGAAGGCAGGAAGAAGGGCAGGCCGTCCTTCTGTTGAACAGATGGGAACCTCTCCTCCTCTTCATCAACACCTTCCTCTCCGTTCCTCTGATTGGCGGCCTCGATCTTCTGCTCTTTAGCCCTTTTAATTTCAGCAAACTGCGCCACCGTGTCCGTCATGAAGCCGTCGAGGAGCTGGTCTGCGACCGAGTCCAGTAACGCTTTCTGTTTCCCCTCGTCAGACACTTTCACCTCACGGGAGTCGACCTCCTCTCTCTCCGCACGGGGGGCGACTTCCTCTCTCTCCGCACGGGGGGCGACCTCCTCTCTCTCCACACGGGGGGCGATCTCCTTCAGGTGCTGCTTCCCCAGGTCGATATCAGAGATGAGGAGGGTGGTGGGCGCATCTTCAAAATGCAGCATAATGTCCGTGCCATTAGAAAGAGGATGCTTGGATTCTTCGACATTATTGTTCGAGATGTCCGCAACTCTTTTATCGCCGGAGTTTTTGAAATCATTAGACGTCGGTTCATCTTCATTCCCCTTTTCGGAGCCCTGCCCCCCCTTCTTTGTTTCTTTATCTCCTTTCTCCGACAGAGGGTCGCAGAAGGAGTCCTCGTCCTCCGTGGTGTCGGCGTAGATCTCGAACTTGTCCGGCAGGTGTGAGATTTTGTCCGGAGGAGCGAAGATGCCGTGGCTTTTGTCGCATTCGAAGTAAACCACGTCGTCGTAGGTGCCGTTGTTGCTCCCTTCGGATTTATCCAACTCCACGCCGGCCCAGTAACCGTTAGCAAAGCTGGTCGGCCCTTTGAACCTCAGCGTTCCCGGCTGAACACCGCCGACAAGAACTCGATCCCCGATATTGAAGCTAAGCATTTCATCTCTAACGGGAGAGGGAGGCGAGTGGGGACGTTTGGGTTCTTCTGCGTTGTTCTGAAAGTCCAGCAGTCTCGCAGAATGGCGGCTCGCTCCACTCGTCCCCGAACGGTGACTCAGATCTTCAGAGACTTCCTCGTCCACTTCCTCCTCGTCCTTTCTGGAGATCTGAGAAGCAGGTTCGGACTCGTGATCCCTCGGAGAAGAATCCACCGAAGACTCAAAGTCATCGTGGTAAGCGTCTGCTCTGGGAGACGAGCCTTCCACGTCTTTAATGGAGAAGGAGTCACTGGATGCAGATCTATCGTTTACATCGAGTTCCTCTGCAGCTGAATTATTATTAGAGGTGACGACGTTACATTTCTCAGCTTCAGATGCTTCCCTCGTCTTTAACTCTTTATCTTCCTCGAGGGTCACAGATGCTTTGGAGACGAGGAGACGCTCAGACGGTTGATCCAAGCTCACTTTCACCTCCGGCTCATGATGGCATCTCTGGGGGCTGCCGTGCACCGGGGTGGGAGTCACAGTGGGGGGATCTTCATCGGACAGCTCTTCAGGAACTGAGGAGGGTCTGCTGAGGTCAGGCTGAGGGACGGCATCTGTCGCAACGGGAAGAAATCACGGTATTATTATTACTATTGGAATTACCGTACTTTTCGGACTATAAGCCGCGACTTTTCCCCCCATTTCTGTGTACAGCTAGCGGCCACTAGGGAACCTCCTAAATCTATGGGTTTTACAGGTAAAATTAACCACCTTTAACACTACGGGCTCTAGGACCGGTCCGCGCCTGCCACCTTTAAGCGGCGGGCTCCAGCAGGAAAAGCTGGAGGCCGGAAAAGAGTGAGACAGGTAGCGCGCCAAAGTGAAAGTGGAACCGAGAGACAGAACGAGAGCAAGACAGACGATTTAGCTGCTGCGGCTCATATGCAGGTGCGCTTTATAGTCCGAAAAGTACGGTACTTTACATTTAGCTGACGCTTTTATCCAGAGCGACTTACAATAAGTGCGTTCGACCAACAAAATACAAACTTGAAGAAAACAGAATCATAAAGTACATCAGGTTTCATAGAGCCAAACATTTCAAGTGCTACTCAACTGGCTTTAGGTAAGCCAGTCCTTTATTAGTATATAAGTGCTTTGTTAATAGTTCTATCCTCGAGGTGGAGTCGAAAGAAAGTCTTTGTAAAAGGCATTATTTTAGGAGGGGGTTCCAGAGACGATACCCCTTGTCCACCCGTAGGACCGCCTTTGGATTAGTTATGATTCTGAAATAGTTTTGTCTTTTAAGAAAAGCTTGCTCGCAAACTGTTCCTCATCGTGATCAACAAGCAGCAGCTTCTTGCTCACAGACATCCATCGATTGCAATGATTAGATAACCTTATGCTGCTGTGACGAACTGGGACCAATACGTGGATCTGATCCAACACACCAAGCCAGCAGCTTCGAGGACGAGCATGTTTTTTACTTGAATGAGGAAAAGTCAGGCGTAAGAAAGTTGGTTTGGTACGTTGCGGCTGTGTGTGTGTGTGTGTGTGTGCGTGTATTTCCTGAGAAAACACAACACACACACATTTCTATTAAAGAAATGCCTCTGCAGTTAAATAGCTCCGTTCCTCACTCGGCATCGTACTAGGGATGCCAGCGATTATTCGAATATTCGTTACAGTCTCCATAATCGAATATTATTTTTAAAAATCTATTTTATTTATATATATTTTTTTAATTATTTATATATTTTTTTTTATTATTTATGTATTTTTTTTTTTCTGGCTTAGTTTCAACCAAAATATATATGCTAATAATAGTAATAGTATTAATAATTGTAAATGGCCATTGGTCACACCACCAGTTTGAATCGATTATTATTCGCCAGGGCTGCCGAATAATCGATTTTGATCATGGTCCGTTTCTGGCAACCCTACACGGCGATGATATTTGTTAATCTGAAATCAAATCCCTTCCGTTTTTAATATCATTCCTTATTTGAAGGAGACGTCGGGATTGCAAGGAGACGCTGAAGCTTCCAGAATGTATTTGTCGTCTGAATTTGGCGATAACATTTTGACATTCTGAAAGCTAAGACTTTGTTTGTTTCGAATAAACCAAAACCCCCAAATTACCAAAACAGTTTTTGACGTAAATCCACGATAATCTCGGAATAAGCCGTCTAAAATAAAACGACTGATTTCAACGGCGCGGCTCTCATATATTAGTTATGATGATTGTACGACTCACAGTGACCCGATGAAGCCTCAGTGTGCGTCCTTCCGGAGATGGTGCCGGTGTCCGACCTGAGAGAGAAGTGTTTCATTGGACACCCGGCGATATTACAGTAATAGACATGTTGTTGTGTTTCCAGGTGCTTCCGTTACCTGTCGGCAGGCGTTGGGATGCTCGTCCGCTCTGCGACTCTGATCTGAGAGTCATCCGGCGTCGAGTCCGGCTTCTTGTTCAGCTCTGCTTTGGTTTTCTCGATGAAGTTGTTGTAGCTCTGAAAGGAAAACGGGAGAATCAAAGTTAATCAAATCTTTATTTATAAAACACTTTTCATCCACAACAGGTATTTCCCTCTTCACAGGTAACTAGGGGTGTAACGGTTCACAAACATTTCGGTTCGGTACATACCTCGGTCTTTAGGTCACGGTTCGGTTCGGTACGTACCTCGGTCTTTAGGTCACGGTTCGGTTCGGGACGTTTTCGGTACAGCAGAAAAAATTATCACAAAACATAACATATTTTTTTTTAATTATTATTAAACTGTGAATAATGTATTCAAATAAATACAAAATATAATAAAATAAACATTAAGGTGCAGCTTTTCGATGAACTGAAATAATCTGTATTTGAACTGTACTGTACTAGTACCTAAGCAGCCAGCTTGACATCAGGACTTGCTTGTATCTTCATGTTTTTTTAAAGAAAGATGAACTTGTCCACATGGCTGCCGAAAGGGCAGATCAGCTGGCACTAACAACGTCTCCTGCCGTGGAGAACACCCTCTCGCTAGGGACAGAGGTAGCAGATACAGCCAGGTAGCGCTTTGCTAACATGGCAACATGAGGATATTTGCCGTTTGTAATAGCTTTGGCTCGGTCTGAACTCTCTGCGAGTGGTGGAGGCTACATGCTAGCGGGAGTTGGGTTTGCACTTCAGTCTTTTGGTACCGGTGATATTCACGTTCGGGTGATGCCTTTTCAAGAGTGTGCAAGTTTGATGTATCGCCAGCCGCGTAACCAATGTTAGTTGAACAATGCCGACAAACAGCTTTGGTTCGGTCCACCTGTCTTTGTCCGTCAGCCTTGTTCGTAACTGCGAAACCAAAATGTTCCCAAACCGGAGACTTCAATGATGCTGGAGGATTTTCGAGCTCAACTTTATCTGCGTTCGCCATTTCGACAGTTCCTCAAATTACTGACTACATTTGAACGCATCCCTCTGACCAGCTCATCCAATGAAATGACTTGCTCGCTCTGACGTGTTGATCACAATGGGAGCAAATTACTCTGAATGCTGCGACGCAGCACCTGAGATTACTTCCAAGAAGTTGTTCACGTTCTCAATTTTTTACGTTTAACGTTATATGCGTTCGGTACACTTCGGTACACACGTGTACCGAACCGAAGGGCCCGTACCGAATAATTTCGGTACGTGTACCGTTACACCCCTACAGGTAACACATAGCTTGTGATGGGAAAGAACACTTAGTGGAAATGCAGGGCTGAGTAAAATAATCATAAAAATGTTTATAAAAAAATACAAAATAATAATAAAAACGAAAAAAACTATTATACAATTATAATAATACAAATAATAAAAAATATGTATATTAATAATAATTAAAAAAATGAATAAAACAAGAATTAAATTATACAAAAATCTTAATACAAAAAGAAATCCATAAATAATAATTAAAAACAAATAAAACAATAATTACATAATAATAATATATATATATGAATAATCCGAATAAAGGAACAAAATAAATAAAATCTAAAATAATAATAATTTAAAAAAGGAATAAAACAATAATAAAATGCAATTCAAAAATCTGCTTATGCTGCACCCCCCCACACACACACACACACACACACAAAAATGGAAAGTGTGTCATGATGGAGGAAGTGTGTCAGCGCCGTGAAGCGATGACACGCTCACTGAGGTCCGGACAACGTGAGTCACTCTAATCACATGACACACACACACACACACACACACACACACACACACACCACACACACACACACACACACACACACACACACACACCACACACACACACACACACACACACACACACACACACACACACACACACACACACACACACACACACACACACACACACACACACACCTCCAGCTGCTTCAGCAGGCTGGCCTCCTGCGCCTTCAGGTGCTCTGTGTGTCTCTTCTTCTGCTCCTTCTTCAGCTGGTAGGCCATGCACTTCCTCTTCCTCACTTCCTCCTTCAGACCCCGGATCCGGCTCTCGATGTCGCTCTGGTCTGAAATGTGCTCTGGAGGAAGGTCTTGGTCAAAAGAGAGAGAAGGAAATCTCAGTGAGAATGTGAGGGCAGAGGCAGATCTGTGATTAGGGAAAGTAATCCAACTCTGTGCCGACCCGAACTCGAACCCGGTTCTTAAGAGCTTACGGGACGTTTGATCAGTTGCACGAAGCTTTGGCTCGGACACGATGAAGTAGGTATCGCAAAGATTTGAAAACAATACTTTCAGCTGCTCAGTCACTTCAACACCCGGAGACATTTTGACTAGGGATGCTCCGATCGCCAA
>NW_027263070.1:120000-173980 GCF_902827115.2 Pseudochaenichthys georgianus | reverse complement strand
GGTCTCCGTTTCTACAGTACGCTGCAGAACTGTATTTCCTCATGCAGTGACTGACTCTTTTGTAAAGTGTCCTCTCCTCCAACATCGCCCAGCTAAGCAGGTTAGGAATCAGCCAAGTGCTTCCATAATGTATTCCTGGCAGCATTACATTATGCTGGACTACACCGCGCCGCAATACAGCTGCATCACATCTTTCACCATCTCTGAGAGGTATAATACACCCCTCAGATACAACACTTCCTGTCTCTGTGTGTGTGTGTCTCTGTGTGTGTGTGTGTGTGTGTGTGTGTGTGTGTGTGTGTGTTCAAGTACAGTCTATGCTTTAACTGCTTCTCTGAGAAATACCTGGAGGTTCAATACACCCCTCAGATATAACACTTTCAGTCTGTGTCTCTGTGTGTGTGTGTGTGTGTGTGTGTGTGTGTGTGTGTGTGTGTGTGTGTGTGTGTGTGTGTGTGTGTGTGTGTGTGTGTGTGTGTGTGTGTGTGTGTGTGTGTGTGTGTGTGTGTGTAACTCACCAGTCCGGTTGGAGGCTCGGAGCTGCATCTTGCTGCCGTGTGAAGGAGAGGCAGCGGGGGCGAGGCTTCCTCTCAGAGACTGGAGCGAGGAGGAGGAAGAGGAGGAGAGAGGAAGAGACATTAGGATATAACAACACACTCACATGGACTATTGCAACCATCCCTTAATTAATATTTGATGTGCAACATAAACTAGCAAATGCATCGTCCCCGGTATAACATGACTATTAATAACCCACACAGCAGCATATATGAAGTTCGTCCACGTCGCTGCCTCAGACATGTGGGGACATTTTAATAGTAAGAGTTAAAGAGTTTCAATCCTAGCAATAAGTCATTTCAAATCAAAGACGATTGATATCCTAATTAATATTTAAGCTATTTGTTTTTCACGGTGTTTTGTAAAAATTGCGGTAAATACTTTCCAATATCGACCAAAGTAGGTTTCTTTGCGAAATGGCGGCATCACAGACTCAGGCCATAAGACCACTGCTACCGGCTCCTACTTATTCCAACACATTTAAACAATAACGCCATAATACTGAATACTCTGGTAATATAACTAGTTGTATCTCTCTTTAGCAAGGCTGCACCCAAAGAAATGGATTTAAACACAGCATTGTAATCACGGTCTGCGTACCTGTCTGCTGGGAGAGGTGAAGTCCTGGCTGTAGTTTGCAGGGCTGTTCTGCACCGAGGTTCCTGAAGGAGTTTCAGGGTTTGAAGCAGGTGGATCTGAAGCTGGACTTCCTGTCTGTGGTCCCTCCGTGTGGACGCTGGAGTCAGGAGTCACTGAGGAACAGTCCTCACTCACATACTCTGAAAACACAAGAAACAGGACATATTAATTTCTCTCTTCTCTGTAAGCTGTTCTGTTCTCTCTATACGCCTACTGCCTGAATCTGCTTTATGAAAAAAAAAAAATTTCACAGGGCCCTAATCATCTTCTTTAAAATGTCCCATTTTTTCTAAATTCAGAATTTTTTTACTTCAAATTTATTATTTAATAAAATGTTTGATAAAAACTTCTGACTTTTTTTTATTTCTGACTATTTTCATATTCTCTCATTTTATAAAATCTCTGAGTCGATCAAATGCCTGAATCTGCTTTATGAAAAAAAAAAATGTTCACAGGGCCCTAATCATCTTCTTTAAAATTCCCCATTTTTTCTAGATTCAGACATTTTTTACTTCAAATTTCTATATTTTTTTTCAAATTCCTGACATTTCATAATTGTCACTTTTTTTACAAAAATAAAATGTTTGATAAAAAGTTCTGACTTTTTCAAAAAATTCGGATTTATTTTTAAAAATTGTCACTTTTTTTAAATTCCTGACTTTTTACATATTTCTAACTTTTTGAAAATATTTCAGTTTCTTGATAAAATTGTCACTTTTGGAAAAAAGTCCTGACTATTTTCATAATTATCATAAATGTTTTTTAGAAAAATCAACATTTTTAGAAAAAGTTCTGACTTTTAATAAAAAAATCTGTTCACTTTTTAAATTTCCGACTTCTTACACATTTCTAACTTTTTTTGAATTTTTTTCACTTTTTCTAACATTTCTGAGTGGATCAGCTGTTCTCTCTTCTCTGTAAGTTCTGTAGGATAATACTTTAAGTGTGAATCTATACGCCTACTGCTTGAATCTGCTTTATGGAATCTATTTTATTTTTTTACACGTGGCCCTAATCATCTTATTTTAAAAATTCCCTAAATCCAGTTATTTTCCTCAAAATTATCAAATGTTCTCAAAATTCTGACTGTTTTCTCTCAAATTTCGGTAATCATTTTTTATTTCTGACTATTTTCATAATTCAATAATGTCAAAATTGATAATTAATTATTATTTTTTTTTCCATCATTTATAATAACGTGTGCATAGACATTTTCCAGGGGCGGACTGGCCATCTGTAGAACTTCCCCGCAGCGAGGCCCCCCTCTGTTGACAAATCACTAGCACCCCCCCACGTTGACAGGGGTCGCCAGTCTCTGGCAATGTTATTTTGGGGGTCGCGGCTGAAAGGTTTGGGAACCCCTGCTCTAAGCTAATACTTTAAGAGTGAATCTAAACTTTACACGTGCTCTTAACATCTTCTTTTAAAAATTCCACAAATCCAGTTTTTTTTTAAGATTCAATTTTTCAAATTCTTACTATTTTCACAATTCTCACTTTTTTACAAAAATAAAATTTTTGATAAAGATTTCTGACTTTTTCATTTTATTTTTCAAAATTATCACTTTTTAAATTCCTGACTGTTTACATATTTCTAACTGCTTTGAAAAAATGTCACTTATTTGAAAAATGTTCTCTTCTCTATAAGCCGTGCTGTTCAGTTCTCTAATACCCTGAGTGTGAATCTATCTCTTCTGCCTCAATCTGCTTTATGGTTTTCACTTTCTTTGCTTCATTTGTTCCGTTTTTAATTCAGCAGCTGTCAGCTCAGATTTCATTTCTGCTTTTCTAAACTGTAGTCCGTGCTCATGAGTTTCGTTGTGTTTGGGCTGCGGCCTCAATCTGCTTCACGAAAGGCAGGTTTTCCTATAAATACAATCATTTCTGATCCTAAATATCTTGGTTTCTTATTTTCTAAGGTCACAATGTTCTGTTGTCAGAGGTGGAAAGTACTTTACTTAAAGGGGACCTATCATGCAAAATGCACTTGTGTACGTCTTGTATACATGAATGTGTCCCCGGTGTGTCAGGGAACACAACCCTCTCTTTTCCTCCGTACCCAAATCTCTAAAAACGGGGCTGCAACGGATCTGATACAGATTTGAAATTGTTCTGACGTCAGAAAAGGGGTGCTCCGCTTATATGGGCAACTCTCCACCTATCAGGGGAATGAGAGACCGCTCGAAAGCGCTGGAGACGCTGTAGTACATATGCCAGGCCTGTAAGTGGCGCTGTAGCCACAGAATCAGCCCTTGCAAAAACAGGGCTGGAATAGAGCAAATAGAGCGAAATGAGGCATGGCTAAAACGCAGGATCCGTTTGGTATTTTGAAAAAAAAACTTCACAGGCATGTTTTATATAGGTATGGCCCTACAATAAATGTTTCAAATATAGCATGATAGGTCCACTTTAAGTTCACATTTGAGGTACTTTACCTGAGTTCTTTCATTTTATACTACTTTATGCTTCTACTCCAACATATTTTGGAAGCAAATGTTGTACTTTGTATATGTATATTTCATGATATTTAAAAAGGGCTTTTTCTGCAATGACTGTCACTCTGAACATATTCCTCATCGTACCTAAATACTTTTACTTGAGTACTATTCTCGATACAGTACTTTTTTAAGGTTGTAATGAATCCATTTCTAAAGACACCCTGCTGTGTTCACCTTTCTCGCTGTCAGTCCTGGGCTCTGAGCTCTGACGGAGACTCGGGCTGATGTCAGAAACCTCGTTCGCCCGACTCTCCGCCCCGTCTCGAGATGTTTTTCTGTCCCACAAAGCCAGCGCCTCCTTCTCCATCCTCCTGACCTCGGCCTCCTCTCGATCCAGGCGCTGTCTCCACTGCAGCAGCTCCTCCGCATGGTGCCGCCTCTGCATCAGCACCTGCTCTCGCTTCGTCAGGAACCTAAAAAGTGGAGGTCAGAATGAAGGAGGAAGGTAATGAGGAAGTGAAAAAGATGAGGGGTGATTGGTGAAGGAGGCAGTGAAGAGAGAGAGGAGATTTAGCATAAGGGATGTTTAAATGTGACATCGCTGAAGCAAGCAGACCCGAAACACCTGGACACACACACACACACACACACACACACACACACACACACACACACACACACACACACACACACACACACACACACACACACACACACACACACACACACACACACACACACACACACACACACACACACACACACACACACACACGAGCAGAACAGTGAAGATGTCAGGTTCATGCGTCAGACTGAAACCCAGGAACACACACCTCAAACATATGAGTTGCACAAGATAGGAAAGGTTTAAAAAGGCAGTTCCATCTGGACGAATGTCTCTTCGTTAAACACACCGATACTGATGTGGGGTTGATACTGACGATGGAGCAGATCTATTCAGTTCATATCTATAGTGATGTTTTAGTCTGTTCTTACTACGCCAGCAGCTGGAAGCTAACAACAAACATGTCACCTGTTTATGTTTATTACAAGATGGATACACCAACAAGCTCTACAGCCTGCTGTGATAAAGTATTGATGATGATTACATGTTGACATTAATTTAATGCAGTTCAATTGTTTTTTGGAGTTTTTGACCAATGTGTGGAAACATTTAATTTACTAGCGATACATTTGATTACAAAATGTAAATAATAACGGGGAACGAAGGTATATAACTATAATATACAACAATTAGGTTTGACTGAGGGATAAGCAATAATACAGATGTGTTATCTTTATTTTGGTAATTAGAACTTCTCAAGCGAAATTGTATTTCAATATTTCGAAAAGCGCTTTTATAAATAAAATGTATTATTTGTTTAATTGAAAGTAATTACTGTTATTAATATTGCTTTAAAAAGGTGTCTTTTTTTGTACTTTTTACAATATATGTCTCTTTCTTGTGGACGCCCAGGCTGTGCAGAGCGTCTGCCGGGAACAGCGTAGCAGGCATCGATATCTAGACTTAAATAATAATAACATGAGTGCATTAGTCATTCGTATTGACTTCCATTTACTGCACACCCCTGACCAATGAGGGCAGGGCGCCTTAAACACAGCCACTCTTTTGTCTTGCAATGCAAACATCATCTGTAATCCTAGAATCCAACTTACCCCGAGTCTCTTATAAATACATATATCTCTGGTGAGGTGCAATGTGCTCTGGGTGCCGTTACGCTGCAGTATTATTTAGCCCTGATTTAATTTAACGGCCTTTCTCTTGACCCTAATGTTTACTGATGACAGGACAGATACTGAGGAGCCAGACAGAGGGTCTTTTAGTGCCTTCCCAAACTCCATTACAGCCACTGGCCATCTGTTCTGCGCAACAGTTACCTAATAAAGGGTTAGTTAAGATGGACTGGGCCCATTGAGGAGATGGAGCACTCCGTGTCCGCTCCGTGTGGTTCAATCTGAAAACATTCTGTATCAATGAGCAGCCGCAATACGAAGGACGTGAAGAGAGATGCACCGCAGCATTCATTAGAAGAAGAAAGGAGGAGAGAAGGGTCGCAGACTGAACACCACAGAAACCTGAGTCTGAGATTCCCATCCAGCAAGGAAGGCTCCTGTCGAACTAGACGTAACCTTTAACCTTCATCAGATCAAGTGTTTAATGCATCGGGTAGGGTCGAGAACAAATAACTTATTCATTTTTAAACATTATTCAAATTAAGGATTGAAAACTACATAAAAATTGAAATTGTGCAATTAATTTTAAAGGGGCCCTTTTACGTCTTTTCACCCTCTGTCTGAAACCAGAGTCCAGTCTGCTCCGATTGGTTAGCTGGCCAGCTCTGTTGTGATTGGTCAACCTGCTTAGAGATGTCCCGCCCCTTAGCCTTTCACTTACAATGTGTTGGAGCGCTAGCCAATAGGAGCATGAGTGTTCCATAGTGATGTCACTATGTTACGGGACTTTTTTGCTTTGGGATTTTAGCCTTTAGAAAACACTACAGCAGAGGGAAACACCCCAACGAGGAGAATAGGGCCTCTTCAAAGATAATTCAGTCTGTAGAATACTGTTCCGACACAGCTCCAACATACTGAATTGGATATGGCACTAGTCCAGATTGCGATTTAGATATCATTTTAATTGACCCGACCTTGAATATTTTTGTTCAAAGTCACCCAAAACCAGAATGCTTTGCAGACAGAACAGGCAATACATATAGCCTACAAAATATATTTTAAATGTTGGGGTAAGGCCAGTTAAGCATCTTCTCCAGTTTCTATCTGAAATGATATTATTGCTTATTAAACGTCTGTTGTATCTGATGATAATTATTGTTGTTAAAAGGTACGTTTATTCGACAAAAGGCAGCCTTCCTTGGTACGTTAAGCTTTCACTCAACTCCTCCCCCCACTTCCTGGAAACAAACAGTCAACAATCACCATCCCACCCCTAAAGGTCCCAGTGCCAGTGGGTGAACACAAGCATGTTCCACGGGGTGGGGGAGGGGTTATTCGGTGGAGGTGCTGGGGTAGAGAGCTCTGTACAGTACCTGACCAAATGGTTGTAGATAAAAAGCTGGAATTTAGGGTGGAGGTTGGGAAGACAGACACTGAGGGAGGCCCAGTGGTGAGCCGTGAACACAGAGAAGAAGCAGTGGACAGGAGAGCAGAGTCTACAACACACACAGTCACAGGAGACACACACACATGGGCATGGAGACACACAACACACACAATGTGAGAGGAGGGAGAAACATTGAGAACACAAAGAGGGAACAGACACGTAGGGAGGAGGGAGAGAGAAGAGTGATATGAGCAAAGGTGAGCTGATACGCCCAATGTGTTCTGCTTGTAATATGGATAGAGTGGTGCAGGGAGGACAACCCGGAAGTTAGCATAGTAAGGACTCTCGACAAAAAATGTTCCCCCATAATTGCAGAAACTAATCTCTGTGCCGAACAAACGTTTATGAAACATACACGTTTTGTTCAGCAGGATAATCTCCAAATATTAACACCACCTTATGATTTCCGAAGTAAAAAGTTAGGCTATAAAAGGAACTACAGCACGTTCACATGACTTCGCGTCACCACCGCTAAGCTAAAGGCGGCTAATGTTGGGCTATAAAGGAACTACAGCACGGTCACATGACTTCACGTCACCACCGCTAAGCTAAAAGTGGCTAATGTTGGGCTATAAAGGAACTACAGCTCGGTCACATGACTTCACGTCACCACCGCTAAGCTAAAAGTGGCTAATGTTGGGCTATAAAGGAACTACAGCACGGTCACATGACTTCACGTCACCACCGCTAAGCTAAAAGTGGCTAATGTTGGGCTATAAAGGAACTACAGCACGGTCACATGACTTCACGTCACCACCGCTAAGCTAAAGGAGGCTAATGTTGGGCTATAAAGGAACTACAGCACGGTCACATGACTTCACGTCACCACCGCTAAGCTAAAGGATGGCTAATGTTGGGCTATAAAGGAACTACAGCACGGTCACATGACTTCACGTCACCACCGCTAAGCTAAAGGCGGCTAATGTTGGGCGTGAAGATGTTTAGTCGTCTCCTTTAGACACTTGTTAGCAACCTGCGTTTTTAAATCCACCAGTGGGGTATTTACTGACGTATTTTATGTCTTAGCACAAAAAGTGTAAATCTCTTCAGCTTGAGTTAACCACAGACCTTATTTCAGGATAACAACCATTCAGAAAACCATTGACCTCCAGACCAGGGGACAGGAAGTGGTAAAACGCTGATTAATGTCCGGGTTTAGGACTCATTCCTGCACCACTCTATTAGGATATCATGAATATTTTAGCTAGCATGAGGGCACCAAGCATCGGGGGTTGGTTATCCCACTGATCACTGCCAAACCTGTTTATTGAGGGGGTTAAAAGTTAGAGTCGTTTTTTGAACAAAATAAAATGCATGGATTACAATGTGTTAGTGTGTTACGTCAAGACAAATATATATCGTACATGTTTGCTTTGATTAACAGCAGGACAGAGGTAATAAAGACAGAAAGAGGATAGCCCAGAAGTATTTTATAGTTTGATAAAAAAGCCAGCAAGCACACGAGCATGCTCTGGCACAAATATCTGTTTTCGAGTTTCTGTTTAACTTTGAACAAATCTAGACCTAAGGAATGTCGAAGTGCTGCCATCGAGGGTCTGTGATCTGTTGCCAAGTTATAAATCCTAAATAAATAAATCCTAAAGCCCAGAACAATTGACCCACTTGTTGGAGCTGCGCTGGCACGAGAGGCTCTGCAGCACCTGACCTGAGCTGTGAGGGGGTCGCACAGGAAGCACCTGCACACGAAGCTACTCGTCGACACAAGAGGAAATGAGTGCAATGAAAACGACTGAATGCACAGCCAATGTTTTTCTTATCTGGAAAATAACGGTGCCTTTGACATGTCAAGTTTCAGTTCCAACGTTTGCGTCTTTCAATGTTTTTACTTTCATTTAGTCTTTTAAAAGGGCGGATTTAATAGTTTCTGATGTTGTTGCTTTTACATCAGGGGTTCTCAAAGTGCGGCCCGCGGGCCAATGGCGGCCCTCGGAAATGTTTCTGGCGGCCCGCGATAGTTAATGCGACACGCTGAAATGCATGCGTTATATGTTAATCCTCCATGGTTGTATCTAGTAAGAATTAGAATGGAATTTAAGAATGGTAAAACTGCGCCCCCTGGGTTGTCATTCCTAAATTATGAATGAAAGCTTGTGGAAAGTTTGCTAGACTACTGGTTGCATGGCAACTAGGCATCTCGCGAGTTGCGGTAATTGGTTGGTACAATAAAGAAAGGATTTGTTTTGGAATTATTTTGTGTTCCGTTTTTTCTTGGGCGGCCCTCAATCCAATATTGGGGACCGACATTGGCCCTCACTCATCAAAACTTTGAGAACCCCAGCTTTACACGTTATGTTTCATCAAATATTCAACAGGTTGTTAAAACCTCAAGTTAATGGGACGGGCTTTGGATCAGAGGGAGAACAACATGGAGCATGCTTCTCTTCACGTCCACACAATCCAGCAGAAGAAACATGGCATGCACTGATTAGTCTTCATTAGTTTAGTTTAGGGATGCCAGCGATTATTCGAATATTCGCTACAGTCTCCATAATCGAATATTATTTTTAAAAATCGATTTTATTTATATATATTATTTTTTTTAATGTTTTTTTTTTTCCTGGCTTAGTTTCAACCAAAATATATATGAATATATATATGCTAATAATAGTAATAGTATTAATAATTGTAAATGGTCATTGGTCACACCACCAGTTTGTTTTACTGTAAACTTGGAGGAGGGGGGGGGGGGGGGGGGGGTCGGTCGAATGCCGAATAATCGATTTTGATCATGGTGAGTTTCTGGCAACCCTAGTTTAGTTGCCTGTTAAAGTAAAGACCCTATGTTTGGGATGTTAGCGTCTTGTTGGACTGAATACATAAAAATTGCACTTTTTAACGAGGCAATATTCCCTACTTACGGCGGGGTCCAGTGAGCGTTCACTGTGCAGAAGTGTTATGGAAGAGCTGAGTCCTTGAGCATGCTGCTGTGGTTATTCTGCTGCTGCTTCACTCGGCAATAGTGCAATAACCACACCTTCATTAAACTCTTTCAATTCTGCTTTTTATTCCTCACCATGCACGAGCACCTTTGTGTCTTTATCTTTATCTCATGTGTACCGATAGAGGATGCTAGCTGTCCTTTCCTTTTATCTGCGGTGTCATTTCTTCTGTATTCTCATTTCCCAGATGCGGGACTTGGAAAGGATTTCTGACTCTGAACTTCTGTGTGAACATATGATATGTGTTTAAAGTTAATTGAATCAGGACCAAGACAAAATCAAAAGCTGAAAATATTCGTATAAGCACAGAAGGCGCTGACATTAAGCGTAAAGACAGCGCCACGCGGCTGGAGTTAAACACACTTGAGATAATTCACCTCTCAAACCAGGACAGAGAAAAACCGAATAACTGAATCAAAATAAGCGTTTACTTCTCGTCCGTGTGGGAGCGCATCTTCTTGAGCTTCTGCATGATGCTGCTGGTCTCGCTTCCAGAGATGGAGAGCGGGGGGGAGGGGCTGCGTCTCATGTTGGGGGAGGCCGACTCTGAGAGGGGGGTCTCTGACACGGGGGTCTCCTGGAGGGAAGGAAAACACAGAATTATGCATGTATACATATATTGGTGTATGTGTATATGAGTACGTACCAGAGTTTCCGTTAGCCGGGAATTACCGGACTTTGACCGGTAAAATATGCTGAAGACCGGCAAATCTAAATCTCTCAGGTCAAAAATAATTTCCCCGTAACGCAATACCGCATCAGTTGCGCCACTTATGTGAGAGACAAGAATAGTATGTGTACTCTGACGTGGGGATACCCAGAGGCCGCACCCTCCTTTCAGCGACTCATGCCGGATGCTCAGCGCAGGGCACTGAAGAACAATGCTGTTCCTACTTTGTTTGGACTGGC
Source organism: Pseudochaenichthys georgianus (assembly GCF_902827115.2). Classification (NCBI taxonomy): domain Eukaryota; kingdom Metazoa; phylum Chordata; class Actinopteri; order Perciformes; family Channichthyidae; genus Pseudochaenichthys; species Pseudochaenichthys georgianus. The sequence goes on along the minus strand of NW_027263070.1, from coordinate 163,335 downwards.
GGGAGATTCCAGTACACAACCTGTCAGTATTCATTGTTGTTTGTGTATTTATGATGTTTAAAACAAACAAGGTATCTACCACGGCTGCTAAGTTGGGATGGTGGAGAAATGCTCTCCGCAGACCCATTGACTCACAGCGTTCTCAATCTCGAGGATACTGGCTTCCAAGCCAATATTTCAAGGATGCTACGTCATCGAGTGCCGCCGAAGGACTGTTCCAATCTCCAGCATACTTGGAATTCCACCGAGGCCGTGTCCTTGGTTTGGGGGTAATTTCGAGGCTGCACATGGGTAGACTTTGCGTCCTTAAAATCCCCACAATGCTTTGCGCACGGACCAATTTCCCCAAATCTGTGGCGGAAAATGTAAGACGGGGCCTCTCATGTGACGCACACTTGCACACTTGCTCGCCTGTTCCACTCTTCGTTTTCCAAATGCCAGGAAGGATTCATGACCTAGCTTCTGAAGCAAGTGACTCGGAAGACATGTGCTGCCAAGCAAGCATCCTCACGATTGAGAAATGGCCAGAGAGTGAATACACATACGTGGGAGGCGGGGGCCGCGTTCATTCCTATGAGAGTTACTCATTGGCCGTTTCTCAATCTCGAGGATACTGGCTTCCAAGCCAATATTTCAAGGATGCTACGTCATCGAGTGCCGCCGAAGGACTGTTCCAATCTCCAGCATACTTGGAATTCCACCGAGGCCGTGTCCTTGGTTTGGGGGTAATTTCGAGGCTGCACATGGGTAGACTTTGCGTCCTTAAAATCCCCACAATGCTTTGCGCACGGACCAATTTCCCCAAATCTGTGGCGGAAAATGTAAGACGGGGCCTCTCATATGACGCACACCTGCACACTTGCTCGCCTGTTCCACTCTTCGTTTTCCAAATGCCAGGAAGGATTCTGACCTAGCTTCTGAAGCAAGTGACTCGGAAGACATGTGCTGCCAAGCAAGCATCCTCACGATTGAGAAATGGCCAGAGAGTGAATACACATACGTGGGAGGCGGGGGCCTCGTTCATTCCTATGAGAGTTACTCATTGGCCATTTCTCAATCTCGAGGATACTGGCTTCCAAGCCAATATTTCAAGGATGCTACGTCATCGAGTGCCGCCGAAGGACTGTTCCAATCTCCAGCATACTTGGAATTCCACCGAGGCCGTGTCCTTGGTTTGGGGGTAATTTCGAGGCTGCACATGGGTAGACTTTGCGTCCTTAAAATCCCCACAATGCTTTGCGCACGGACCAATTTCCCCAAATCTGTGGCAGAAAATGTAAGGCGGGGCCTCTCATATGACGCACACCTGCACACTTGCTCGCCTGTTCCACTATTCGTTTTCCAAATGCCAGGAAGGATTCATGCCTAGCTTCTGAAGCAAGTGACTCGGAAGACATGTGCTGCCAAGCAAGCATCCTCACGATTGAGAAATGGCCAGAGAGTGAATACACATACGTGGGAGGCGGGGGCCTCGTTCATTCCTATGAGAGTTACTCATTGGCGCATGAAGACAAAATGGCCCAACTTTTGAGAGAGCGAAACGTCATACAAGTATTCATATCATCCGTTCTTATTGAGCGTCCATGGGTAAAGGTAAAACTCATGTAGTGCTGAACACGTAACTTGAACGTGCCGGGCGGCGCGGTCCCGTGGGTTGGATGCACGTTCATAATGCCGAGGAAAATAACTCAGAATAACGTTATTAGCACATTTTACAACTTGAGGAACGAATGTTTTTAATAAGGGCTATACAAACGTTCATACTGGGTATTTAGTTTAAAAACAATTATCCAACGATTTACAGACGTCTCTTTCCCGATGTTAGTCAATGGGAAAAAGTCTTTCCGGCCCAGCGACTGATACGGAAGTGTAGTACCGCCGTTTGGCCACAACGAATATTTCCCTCAGAGTCCGGCGCACCTCCTGGGGGCTTGGATCGGGCCAATAAAGTATTATCGTATCGTATAAATCAAACTGTGGCCCTTTAAGGCCCGGACACACCTAGCTGACACCAAAGAACTGACACAGACGGACCCGACTGTTGCGTCGCCTCGTGTCTCTGCGTTTGGAACACACCGCAAAGACTTCAGCCGACGGCCAAGAAGCACGTACGAACTGCGCATGCGTGAGTGGCAATACCTCTCCTTACCAGCAGGCGGCGGTAGTGTGTATTCGTCATTCAAAAGAGGCAACAACCGGAAGACAGACTGCGTGATAACCGCTAGCTGAACAGCCAATCAGAGTGATTTCTTTTGCCGACAGCCTTTGGCCACCGATTCAACGTAGAATCGGTGGGTCTTCGGCCCGGCTGAAAAGACCTGACGGTGCGGGACACACCAATCTGAGTAGGGCGTGCCGACGCTCATCGTCGGCCTGACGCCCACCGACGCCGATAATCGGCCTGGTGTGTCCGTGCCTTCAAAGTGATCCCTGTGGAGGAGATTCGTGACTCACAGGTGGAGTTTCCCCCCCGGCGCTCTTCAGACGCTCCTTCAGGCGGAGGGTGGAGTTTCTCATCCGCTCGATCTCCTCCTGCTGCTTTCAGCAACAGCTGCCGCTCCTTCCTGGCCGCTTTGTTGGCCTCCTGAAGCCTCTTGATCTCAGCCTGGGAACAGACACACAGAGATGGGTGGTGAGTAAAGTAACGGTTAATGTGGATGAGGCCCAGCTCTGTCGTAACGGCTGATTCTGAGATAATCCAGCATTTATGTCAAAAACTTGTTGGGTTTTTGTGGATTTTAACCCAAAAAAGTCCTTTGAACAGTTGATACAACAAAACATGTGTTTCATAGGAAAATGGATGAAGACCATTGTCTCAATTATGACCGTGAGTGTTTCTCAATGTCGAGGAAGGATCCTTCAGAGCCACTATTTCAAGGATGCTACATCATCGAGTACCGCCGAAGGACTGTTCCAATGTCCGGGATCCTTGGAATTCTACCCGTTGCGGGAAATTTCGCGGATACACATGTGTATCTTCCGCGGTCTTAAAATCCCCACAATGCTTTGCGCACGGACCAATTTCCAAAATCTTTGGCGGAAAATGTAAGGCGGGGCCTCTCACATGACGCACACCGGCTAGCCTGTTCCACTCTTCGTTCTCCGAATTAAAGGAAGGATTCTTGCCTAGCCTCTGAAGGACCTGACTCGGAAGACATGTCCTACTAAGGAAGCGTCCTCGACATTGAGAAACACCCTCTGATGGACCTGACTCGGAAGACATGTCCTACCAAGGAAGCGTCCTCGACATTGAGAAACACCCTCTGATGGACCTGACTCGGAAGACATGTCCTACCAAGGAAGCGTCCTCGAAATATGTATTTTATTATAAAATAAATAAAATAAATAAAAATAAATAAAATAAATAGAAATAAATAAAATAAATAAAAACAAATGTAATGTGTTTTATAGAGCAGGTCTCAAGCGTCAGTATGACTCCGCCCCCTCACCTGCTCCTGCTGCAGCTTCATCAGGAGGCCCCTCTGCTTCTTCCTGATTGGAGGCATCTTGTCGTCCTCTCCTTTGTCCCTCAGTCTCTTCTTCTGGTGCTCCAGCCAGGCCAGCTCAGCTTTGGTCTTCTCTTTGACGGCCTTCTGTCGGAGGTGCAGCAGCGAGCTCTGGTGCTGCAGACGCACCTCCTCGTCCTTCATGTACTGACGCACCATGTCCATCGTGAACTGAGAGAAGCTGTCCTGCCCGCCCGCGAACGACATGCTGGTGTCCTGAGGCTGCAGGGGAACGAGGGAGAAAGATAGACGTTGGATTGTTATACAATACCATAATACTTTATTGGTATTTTATTTTATTTATTTAAATTTAATTAATTAAATTAAATTAATTAATTTAATTTATTTATTTATTTAATTTATTTAATTTATTTTACTTTATTTATTTAATGGTCAGATCAAGTCTGAAATGTGACTTGCATCACAGCAGCTCCATGTGTAACATCAACATGGACACATATCAAGACACACTTTATTTATTTTAAAGTATGCCTGTGTCCCTCTCCGCCCTCTCACCTTTAACATGTGTTGAACCCCTGAAACCACTGTGGCGTTGTGATTGGCTCCGTCATCCTCTGACTCATCGTGGGGGCGGGGCTTCTTCTCCATGGTTCCCCTGCGGTGCGCCTCGGACGGCAGCAGAGAGCGAAACGAGCGCTCCTCGATCTCGTCCTCCGTCATCGACTCGTCAAACTTCAGAGAGTATTCGGTTGCCACGGACGTAGTGTCTCCTGGAGGACAGAAATATAATAAACTCGAGAGTTATTTAAGGTACAAGGCATCTTCGTATCTGCCACTACTCGCAGAGATACAGAGTACACACATCCTTTACTCAAGTAGAAGTACACACATCCTTTACTCAAGTAGAAGTACACACATACTTTACTCAAGTAGAAGTACACACATACTTTACTCAAGTAGAAGTACACACATCCTTTACTCAGGTAGAAGTACAGATACTCATGTTGAAAAATACTCTGGTGAAAGTAGAAGTACTGACTAAACTTCTTTACTCAAGTCAAAGTAAAGAGGCTTTGAAGTGTACTTCAGTAGAAATTACCCATAACAACATGTGAGAAGTAGAAAGTACAGGTATTTGGGTTCAACATGTAAGAAGTAGAAAGTACAGGTATTTGTGTTCAACATGTAAGAAGTAGAAAGTACAGGTATTTGAGTTCAACATGAGAGAAGTAGAAAGTACAGGTATTTGAGTTCAACATGTAAGAAGTATAAAGTACAGGTATTTGAGTTCAACATGTGAGAAGTCAAAGTAAAAAGTCGTAACGAAGTATTTGTACTCCACTACTTCCCACCTCTGTGTTGTATATTTGTCGAATGAAAAATAAAGAGTTTATTTTTTTCAATTAAAACACATACAAACCTTTGTCATCCACTGCAGAGGGGATGCTGTCGCTGCAGAGAGAATCATTGGCTGCTTTTTGAACTTCTTCCTCGATGGAGCTGCTGCCTTCCTCCTTCCTCGTCTCCTTCCTCCTCTTCCCTTCCCTCGCATCTTTCTTCGTCCGGTCTCTGGTCTCAAACGAGGCGTGTGAAGGGCTGTGGTGGCTGCTGGAGTCCGCTCCACTGATGGAAAAGAGGCAGACTTTAGTGCCTGTTCAGATTTCTCTGGAGGAACTGAAGGAGATGTGAGATTGGTACCTGATGTTGGGTCTTCTGAAGGACAGAGAGTCAGAGGGACTGAGGCTGTTCAGGGAGGACAGCGTCTCCTCCGGCCTGGCCCTTCTGTTGGAAACCTCACTACTGAAGCTGTGGGAGGATGCAAAAGAGATGTGAATGCTTGGATCAGATACTGTGTGTATTATGAGCCCAGTATGCCGGGTTCTTTAAGCTTAAAGAGGACACATTATGCTAGTGTTCCCACTACAGGGACACAAAGCCTTGCAAGGCCTCAAGATTTAAATGTGTTTAAATCTTACTAAGAATGAAAAGTAAAAATCACTCTCCCATTCCCAGTATCTCTCACGGTACGTCCACACAGCAGCTTTTCAAAAATCTCGAACATCTTGGAGCTGGGCGTGTCTGACAGCTTGGGGATTTTTTGCGAGCGACGCGACCAACAACCAATCACATGAATGTCCCGCCCCCGACATACAAAGCAAAAACCCCGGGGATTTTATGCGAGCAATATATATATATATATATATAAACTCCCCAAACCCCACTGTCTCTGCCACCTCCCTCCATGCTGGTTCCTCCGGTTTGTATCCCGGTAATAGTTCTGGTCGTAAAGAACCGGGTGATTTGCTACCGTAACTTCTCGTTTGGAATATGAGGAAATGAACTGCGGTCTGGCTCTCCCTGCTTACACGCGGTTTGATTGGCTTCAAAAGTTGAACATTGCTCAACTTTGGAATCCTGGACATCCTGGAAATCTTCGCTTCGCTCCCCCACAATGCAGTTCGGCGAAAAGCGAGGCAAAGTGACGTCATCCCCATTCAAAGTCAACGGGCAGAGAAGCGTTGGAAGCGGTGGAAGATTCGTCTAAAGCTGCTGTGTGGACGTACCGTTACAGATTTCCAGGATTTCCAGGATTCCAAAGTTGAGCAATGTTCAACTTTTGAAGCTGAGCTGGAAGCGTCAGCCAATCAAATCCCATTTATGCAAATCTGACAGTAGAAGCGCTAGCCAATCAAACCGCATGTAAGCAGGGAGAACCAGACCGCAGTTCATTTCCTCATATTCCAAACGAGAAGTTACGTACCGTTACAAAAAGGAAATACAGGATCTATATACCCACACAAATGCTTGACCATTTTGAGGAACAGAAATCCCTCCGATCTTCCAAGGGGCATTTTATTAAATAGATTTAATGTAAGAAAACATAAGAAAATAACCCTTAATAAAATCCTTCTTGGCATGTTGATTCAAGACATCATTAAATGCTTTAAAGACTTTTAAGCATATGTGCGAATCCGAGTGTAAAAGATCAAGAGCGTTCACAATACAAAACACATCACTACAGAACCCTCTGCTGTATAAATGTGGAATATTATTAATAATGTTCTACAATAACGTGCAATTACACATCTGCCACTACGTCGGTGTGCACTGTTCAACACTGCTTGCCAGTTCTTTACATTAATGATGTGACCGTCTGGGTTTCTTGTAGTTATTTAATTGTTATTTTCACGGCACTGTTAGTGTACAGTTTTATTATTATGCGGTTGTGTTTATTGTATCTTTGTAACTCTGGCACAAGCACTTCCTTCGGGGTGAATAAAATCCACTCTTATCTTAAGAGTGTTTTTACCTGTCGGACTTCGTTTCTGTCGTGGCGCTGCTTTGAGTAGGAGCTCTGCTGTTCTTCCCGCTCGTCCAGCATGGAGGAGTCCGAAACATCACGAGGGGCCAACACTCCAGATATCTGCGAGCGCGCCAACTCTGCCATCTGACAAGAACACAGGACATACATCAGATGGTTCATCTAAAGGTGGGGTAGGTGAGAGTGGAGGAACCGGCTCGAGTGCGCTGGATTTGAAAATACACAACCGGAGAACATCTGCCCCTTCCTCACAGAGCCCCGCCTCCAACACACACGAACGCGCTCATGACCAATGAGGGCACGAGATCAGTCTGTGCCCAGATGGAAGGCTGACAGGCAGGTAGGCCGTCCAGTTAGGAAGGGGGGGGGGGGGGGGGGGGGGGGCGATTAAATCGATTATTATTCGCCAGGGCTGCCGAATAATCGATTTTGATCATGGTCAGTTTCTGGCAACCCTAATCTGTGTTTGAATCTGGATCTGAAGTCGGCGTGACGTTGAAGCAGCGCCCCTGCTGTAGCTCCTTGATAGCATAACGTTAGCATTTAGCTTCTGGCGACTAGATTTATGATTAAACGAGTATAAAAGTAGGGATAGACGTGTGGAGATTATCCGGCTGAACAAAACGTGAGCCGTCTCTTAAATGTGTCTCAACCACAGACCTTAGTTCCAGATATTTTCCTAAACCCTATGGAGAACTTGTATTGCGTTTTGTCGAAGGAACCGGAAGGAGTTTACCGGGTTTTAGGACGCGTCACTGCGGCGCTCTATTGTCTCTCTTTTAAACCTCAGGTCAATAATCTGGTTAGAAAGCTGAGGGTGAAGCTAGGTTTCTTTTTCAGGAACAAGTCCTCATCTTCCCTCACTGTACGGCGGCTCAGTCGCTGCTACACGTTCATCTACAAAGCCCTGTTGGGTAAACTCCCTTCTCACATCTGCTCTCTGATCTCACGGCGAGTTGCAAGTAGCTATTGTTTTGTTAAGTGCTAGGACTGACTTAGGGACGAAAGCTTTTAGGTGTGCAGCTCCTCTAACTTGGAACAGTCTGCAAACAGAATGGAAACTGAGCGATTTGGTTCCACTGCATGTTTCTAAAGCTCGGATAGATGCTGTGTAGGGATGCTCCGATCGATCGGCCGATACTCACTCTCTCGCGAGAGCCGATCGCATGACATGTAAATAGACTTTTTGCACTACTTTGTATTTTATTATATATGTTGCTTTGCTGGAGGAGCTCAGGTCAGAAGAATTTCATTGCCATTTCTGCCCTGAAGCTGCTGAGCATATGACGATAAAACCTTTAATCTTGAATTGAATTACGCCTTCCTCCTCTGCAGTCATTGTGTTGCCTTTACTGAAACTCAAGAATCAATCAGGGACACAATGGGGGTATTCATTGATCTACAAAAAGCCTTTGATACCATAGATCAGGGCTATTCAATTGGCGGCCCGCGGGGCTAACTCCGGCCCCGGGTGATATTTACGGGCCCTTTGAGTATAATGTGAAAAAGTAATCTAATTATTATTTTTTAAAGATTTTTTAAGATTTGTTTTTGTGGGCCAGAGTGCCTTTATTCCAGAGAGGGTGTTACATTAGGCGCATTCACACCAAGTACTTCGCCGTACTCAGTCCATCAGCACTCTTTAGTTCTGATGAACTAAGAGCCGATCGCGTTCACACCGGAAAAAGTCCCTGAGGGAGGATGAGGCAAATGAAGCCGCTGACGTCACTTCTTCTTCTTCTGCTTTGGGTTTACTGGCAGGCCGCAAACCACTTCACGGCGTATACTGCCGCCCAAAGTCCCCGGCCGGAAGTCCCCGGAGTTGGGGAAGGCTTCAGTAGAAGCTGCTGGGAGTCCCAGCAGCTTCTACTGAAGCCTTCCGAGTAAATCGCCAGAACGCCGACACCTCCTCATCTCCACCGCTCCCATGTTTTATTTTGTGTCGCCATAAGTTAGTCTCTCTGCGTTTCTGTGCTGGGCTAATGCTAATGCTAATAATGCGAGCAAATAAAATGTCGGCTTCACAAAACTTTTTGGGAGTTTTACGGGGCGTGGTTTGCAATCCGCCCAGCCAATCAGACACAGGAACCTTTTTCTCCCCAGGAAAGTCCCTCTCTAGCAGGGACGGAAAATGGGGTGGAAAGGTTCTCATGAACTAAGTTCTAGTTCCGGATCTTTTTGGTGTGAACGCGACATTTCAGAACTAAAGTGGGAAAAGTGCTCCGGTGTGAAAGCGCCCATTGAGAGATAGAGGGGAAGACATTGCCTGAAAACTTGTGCGGGCTCGGGCTTCGAACCCACCTACGAGCTACTGTAGTGACAAACTGTCCTTTATTGCATCTCTGCGTGAACGGTTAGATCATTTCTCCTAAATGAAATGAAGTTGATGGTTAAATGAGCTTCACATGTCGGCCTACTGAGTTCTGAACCTGCCATTTAGATCTAGAAAGGCCTCGGGGCTATGTTGTTTGATTGCATTAAACACACTATATGCACTGCACTATGCTGTTGTAGTATTTACTGGATCTGAAGCTCTTAATATGATTGCTCATATTTCAAGCCATCTTTTTCCCGGCCCCTTGCTTTGGATCGTTTTCATCAACCGGGCCCATTCCAAACTAATGGAATAGCCCTGCCTTAGATCATAACATCCTGATATCTAAATTGCACACTTACGGAATGAGAGGAATAGCTCAGAACTGCATAGGAAGTTATTTGAAGACTAGACTAACAGTATGTACAATTTCATGGTAATACGTCTAATTATATGAAAATTAAATGTGGAGTCCCACAAGGTTCAGTTTAGGGTCCACAACTCTTTCATTTGTCTATTAATGACATGTGTGACACCTCAAAGTTACTTCGATTTGTGTTTTTTTCAGTTCAGGGGACGATTGAACTATTTGGGCAGAAAGTATTACAAAAGAAATCAGCTGTTGTTCCCGGAGGACCCCCAGAGGGACGCTCACCTCTCGGATGTGTCGGGCGGTGTCGGCCGTGTACCGCGCCGCCTCCGCCTGATGACTCATCATCTCTTTAGCCGCCTCCTGGAGACCCTCCAACGTGTCCTTCTGATTCGACGCCAAGTTCTCCTGCAGTTGATGAGCCTGGATTGAAAAGCAGCACAGCACAGATTAAAGATAAAATACAATGATATCCATGAAAGAAAATGAACATAAATACATATTTGGGTCATACATACATAAAATATACATTACATGAATGTGTGCCGGTTAAGGGAGGAAACTGACTGATGAACTTTGTATGTATGTGTGTGTGTGTGTGTGTGTGTGTGTGTGTGTGTGTGTGTGTGTGTGTGTGTGTGTGTGTGTGTGTGTGTGTGTGTATGACTGAGTGAAACTGTGTGTGAGGTGTGTGTATGTATGAGTGTATGTATGAGTGTGTGTGTGTGTGTGTGTGTGTGTGTGTGTGTGTGTGTGTGTGTGTGTGTGTGTGTGTGTGTGTGTGTGACTGAGTGAGTGAGAGTGTCTGTTTCTGTGTGTGTGTGTGTGTGAGAGAGGTGTGTGTATGTATGACTGAGTGTGTGTGTGTGTGTGTGTGTGTGTGTGTGTGTGTGTGTATGACTGAGTGTGTGTGTGTGTGTGTGGTGTGTGTGTGTGTGTGTGTGTGTATGACTGAGTGTGTGTGTGTGTGTGTGTGTGTGTGTGTGTGTGTGTGTGTGTGTGTGTGTGTGTGTGTGTGTGTGTGTGTGTGTGTGTGACTGAGTGAGTGAGACTGTGTGTGTATGTGTGACCGAGTGGGTGAGTGTGTGTCTGTTTCTGTGTGTGCATGTGTGTGTGTGTGTGTGTGTGTGTGTGTGTGTGTATATGACTGAGTGAGAGAGTGTGTGTGTGTGTGTGTGTGCGTGTGTGTGTGTGTGTATATGACTGAGTGAGTGAGAGAGTGTGTGTGTGTGAGAGAGGTGTGTGTATGTATGACCGAGTGTGTGAGTGTGACTGTTTCTGTGTGTGTGTGTGTGTGTGTGTGTGTGTGTGTGTGTGTGTGTGTGTGTGTGTGTGTGTGTGTGTGTGTGTGCATGTGTGTGTGTGTGCATGTGTGTGTGTGTGCATGTGTGTGTGTGTGTGTGTGTGCATGTGTGTGTGTGTGCATGTGTGTGTGTGTGCATGTGTGTGTGTGTGCATGTGTGTGTGTGTGCATGTGTGTGTGTGTGCATGTGTGTGTGTGTGCATGTGTGTGTGTGTGCATGTGTGTGTGTGTGCATGTGTGTGTGTGTTACCCTGGCCACTCTCTGTCTGTTCTCCTCCAGCTGTAGCTGCGTCTCCAGCGCTTCTCTCTCAGCTTTGATCTTCAGTTCGTAGAGGTCACGAGCGTGAGCCAGCTGCCGCGCCTGAAGGGTCAAAGGTCAGCGAGCAGGTCAGGCCAGAGCGTCAAGATTCAAGGCTTTCATTGTCATTAGCTACAGTGTAGAAATGTCAATGACAATCGTAGGTCAAAGGTCACCTCTAACGGTGCAACACATAGCAACAAACATTCTATTTCAGAGCATCGACACGGACATAAGTCACTGAGGTGCATGGGAGTTATTCATACTTTTTGTTGCCAACAATTAATTTCTTCTGTACCGTTTTTATTTCTTCTCATGTTGAGTATATTGTACGCTGCACAGTTGAAGGGACTTTGCATTTTCATTGCCAACAACTCCACTATAGCTATTGTGCAGATGACAATACAACTTTGAATATTGAATGTACAGAATCGACACACGACAGCAGGGGTGTCAAACTCAAGGCCCGGGGGCCAAATCCGGCCCGCGACTTCATTTTATGTGGCCCCGCAAGAGCTTGCAAAGAATATAATACGGTTACATCAGGGGTGTCAAACTCAATTTCATCGCGGGCCACATCAGCATTATGGTTGCAATCAAAAGGCCGGTTGTAACTTTAATACTATATAGAAATACATATATAAATATATCCTATATATAAAATAATGTATTATATTATATTACATCATTGCCTCTGCATTGGATTATCATCGGATAGGGTAATAACTTCATAATTAACTACGTCTGAAAACAGAAGTCTAGGGCAAATAATTGCAAGTCTCTTCAGTGCGTATGTCCCAAAATGATTTAAAAAGAAAAGCCAAATTCTGGAGAAAAAATAAATAAAAGTGACATTTTGAAATAAAAATCTAATTCTGAGAAAAAAGTCATATTTGAGATGCATTGTGGGACATGTAGTTTATGGGCAACGTGCTTCTGTAGCATGTAACCGTATAATAAACATATTATATTCTTTGCAAGCTCTTGTGGGGCCACATAAAATGAAGTCGCGGGCCGAATGTGGCCCCCGGGCCTTGAGTTTGACACCCCTGGGTGACATGCTACTTTACAGAAGCTGGTTGCCCATAAACTACATGTCCCACAATGCATCTTGTTTTGTGACATGCGCACCGTATTATTTGCCCTGGACTTCTGCTTTCAAATGTAGTTAGTTATTACCCTATCCAATAATAATCCAATTCAGAGGCAATAATGTAATATAATACATTATTTTATATATATATATTTATATATGTATATTAAATATTTATATAGTTGCAACCGGCTATTTGAGTGCAACCATAATGCTAATGTGGCCTGCGATGAAATTGAGTTCGACAGCCCTGCACTACAGGAAAGGGGAAACACCGAAAAAGCACAGAGAACTTCCGACGTGCTAAAACTGGACTTCACTAAACTGCAGAGCATCTTTGTACGACACAATTATTTGATTTGATTTATTTCGAATGTGTAAAACAATAATACAAAAGAATTACAAGTATAATGAAATGTAACATGAGAATTATATATAAACAAATTATCTACTTAATTACACACCCGAAAAGGGGAGGGGAGAACTTTACACTTCTGCCAAAAACTAAATTATTAACAGATATATTTTTTCTTTTTCCGAAAGAAATATATTTGTTATTGAAAAACATAAAATAAATAGACAAACAAATACATAAAAGGGCTAAATGGTAATCAAGAAAAGATAAAATAACAAACCAAATAAATAAACCGTAAACACCCAGTTATGATTAACCCCTTCCTCACCTTGAGCATCTGGGCCAATGAGACGCTCTCCTGCTGAGCCATGGACACGCCCATCACCCGCTCCACGTCTCCCAGCTGACGCACCGACTCCTCCATGGTCTCCAGGTGATGAAGCTCTGCGGCCATTCGCTGCTGAAGGACAGCAGGGGAGTACTGCAGGTCACCTGGAGAGGGTACAAGTACACACATCCTTTACTCAGGTAGAAGTACACACATCCTTTACTCAGGTAGAAGTACACACATCCTTTACTCAGGTAGAAGTACACACATCCTTTACTCAGGTAGAAGTACACACATCCTTTACTCGGGTAGAAGTACACACATCCTTTACTCGGGTAGAAGTACACACATCCTTTACTCAGGTAGAAGTACACACATCCTTTACTCAGGTAGAAGTACACACATCCTTTACTCAGGTAGAAGTACACACATCCTTTACTCAGGTAGAAGTACACACATCCTTTACTCAGGTAGAAGTACACACATCCTTTACTCAGGTAGAAGTACACACATCCTTTACTCAGGTAGAAGTACACACATCCTTTACTCAGGTAGACGTACACACATCCTTTACTCAGGTAGAAGTACACACTTCCTTTACTCAGGTAGAAGTACACACTTCCTTTACTCAAGTAGAAGTACACACATCCTTTACTCAAGTAGAAATACACACATCCTTTACTCAAGCACAAGTACACACATCCTTTACTCAAGTACAAGTACACACATCCTTTACTCGGGTAGAAGTACACACATCCTTTACTCAAGTCCAAGTACACACATCCTTTACTCAAGTAAAAGTACACACATCCTTTTCTCAGGTAGAAGTACAGATACTTGTGTTTAAAAATACTCTGGTGAAAGTAGAAGTACTGACTAAACTTCTTTAGTCAAGTCAAAGTACACACATCCTTTACTCGAGTAGAAGTACACACATCCTTTACTCCGGTAGAAGTACACACATCCTTTACTCCGGTAGAAGTACACACATCCTTTACTCAGGTAGAAGTACACACATCCTTTACTCAGGTAGAAGTACACACATCCTTTACTCAGGTAGAAGTACACACATCCTTTACTCAGGTAGAAGTACACACATCCTTTACTCAGGTAGAAGTACACACATCCTCACAAGAGGACATTCACTATCTTCCCAACAGTAACTGTCTATCTGGAAAGCTTTTGGAGCACAGTTGAAATCACATATTTGTCTAGGTACGCTCTAATTCATAAAACATGTTGTTTATGATATGAGTGTTGTGTACCTGTGGTCGTGGTCTCGGCTCTCCCGCTGCGCACGGAGGTGTTCGGGTTGTTCCCCCCCCCCTCGCCGGGAGAGCTTCCTCCTGGAGGAGAGCCGGAGGACGGAGGAGACGCCTTTCTGTGTCTGAGCGCTGAAGACTTCTTACTGTGGAGTCCCAAACAAAGAGTTTGATTAATAAGGGAACAGAAAACAAAGCTCAGCACACACAGGTCCTCTGAAGTGCACATGTTCGGAGCATCAACTTTATTCATCCCGAAGGAAGTGGTTGAGCCAGAGTTACAAAGATACAATAAACACAGCAGCATAATAATAAAACTGGACACTAACAGTGCCGTAAAGAGAGCAATGAAATAAAAGCAGTATTTAGTAGGGATGTAACGATACCAAAAACTCACAGTACGATAATATCGCGATAAAAAGTCCACGGTACGATATTTATCACGATATTGAAAAGTAAAGGAAAATAAATGTTTTTTTTTCTTGATTAAATAATAAATCTGATTTATCAATCAATCAATTAACCAATCAATCAATCAATCAATGTTTATTTATAGCCCAATATCACAAATGTTACATTTGTCTCAGTGAACTTTACAGTTTGTACAGAATATCAGTATGACAATACGACACCCTCTGTCCTTAGACCCTCTGTCCTCAGACCCTCTGTCCTCAGACCCTCTGTCCTCAGACCCTCAGTCCTCAGACCCTCAGTCCTCAGACCCTCAGTCCTCAGACCCTCTGTCCTCAGACCCTCTGTCCTCAGACCCTCTGTCCTCGGACCCTCTGTCCTTGGACCCTCTGTCTTCAGACCATCTGTCCTCAGACCCTCTGCCCTCAGACCCTCTGTCCTCAGACCCTCTGTCCTCAGACCCTCTGTCCTCAGACCCTCTGTCCTTAGACCCTCACATCGTACAAGGAAAAACTTCCGCAGCATTTTAGTAGATAGTAGTATTTTTTAAAGTGTCAACAATAATAATAAATCAAGCTTCACTTTAGTTTTTCAAGTAACTCAACTCTAACTCACTCACTCACTCAGCGTCACCAAGGTTATCTTTCAGGAATATGAGCACGTCCACATTTCCAGGTAGAAGCTGGGATGTTCGGGCGTTTGCAAAATCCCCTGCTGTGGAAACAGCTCTCTCGCTGGTACTGATGTTGCTGGGACGTAGAGACATGCTTTGGCCATGGGGGACAGCAGTGGGTCAAACTGTGCATCGTCTCTCCACCACTTCAACAACAATACAGTTGTTGCCAAGAAGGTGAGGCTTATTGACAGAGATATAGATATACTGTTGGTACTTGTCCGTGTCTCTCGGTGTGAACATGTAGCCCTGTGAATACCATGTCCTTTTGTGTTATCTGTTGTTTATGTTCATGTTGTAACCTACGTGCTGCCATGTTGGACAGGTCTCCCTTGAAAAACAGATCGATGATCTCAACGGGACCGTCTGGTTCAATAAAGGTTTAAAAAAAACAAAAATTATTTAAAAAAAAAAATCGTCGTATATTTTGTCAGTCTCACGACGGTATCGAGACATTTATTTACCGCGATATTCGATACATCGTTACATCCCTAGTATTTAGTAGTGCAAAAAAAAAAACGTACTGGCAGATACGTAATTGCACGTTCTTATAGATCAGTGCTTCTCAAAGTGTGGTCCGCGGTGGTGGTCCATGAGCGCCCCCTAGTGGTCCGTGAGTATATTGGTAAAATTTCACATTTGAAATAAATAAATAAATGTAAATTTTCCGCACTCTCGCGGGAATATCTCCGCAATGGAGCGAGCTTAAGTTTCACTTTCGATTGCATGATATAGCCCAGATCAACACCTTCGTCACACATGTTGCCCCTTGTTTGTACCATTTTCAGGCGATTTGTAATTTGTTCTAGAAAAACGATGTGTTTTTGGATATTTGTGGAGTTAGGTGGTCCACGTGTGTTTTTTTATTGGTTAAGTCGTCCTTGGTATGAATACGTTTGAGAAACACTGATATAGAACATTATATATATTAATAATAATAATAATATTGCACATGTTAAGCTTCTCTGCATGGGAATCATAAATAAATGTTTTAAAGATGTTTTTAAAACAATATACATTTAGTGAAAGAGGTCTTTGAACAAAGCATGCTCTTCAAGAGGTCTATTTAAAAAAGTCCGACTCAGCACTTCCTCTATTTGCATTCAACAGGAAATGTGAGGTTTGTATCTTACTCGTGTTTTGTATCGCTTGTACGTCATGTAGGAGTTTCTCAGTCTGTGGCTTCGGGTCTGGTTTCATCGTCTCGTGTTTTACATTCGTTTCATGTCCCGTCTGTTTCTCATGCGTTTATATTTATTGATGCACAGCACTTTGTTCAACTCTGTTGCTTTTAAATGTGCTATAGAAATAAAACGATTGTATTTTAATCGGCGCAAATAAAGAAGAAGCAAAACCGAGTACTCATTTAATGTTCCTCCAGATTCTGAAACTATACAAGAGAGAGAGATTGTTTATAGCTTTGCAGAGAGGGCTAACCAAATGCTGAAGATAAGAGGGGCCCTCGTCCTGAGCAGCAGCGAGGAAGCATGAATGGCTTTATTGTGCTGCTGGGAAGCCCAACGTCTTTCACTTTGAGCAGAGCGCTACAAAGGATACGCCCAGAGAGGGCAGAAGTACACGCATGCTTTACTCAAGTACATGTACATGCATCCTTCACTCAAGTACAAGTACACACATCCTTTACTCAAGTACAAGTACACACATCCTTTACTCAAGTAGAAGTACACGCATCCTTCACTCAAGTACATGTACATGCATCCTTCACTCAAGTACAAGTACACACATCCTTTACTCAAGTACAAGTACACACATCCTTTACTCAAGTAGAAGTACACGCATCCCTTACTCAAGCAGAAGTACACACATCCTTTACTCAAGTAGAAGTACACACATCCTTTACTCAAGTAGAAGTACATGCATCCTTTACTCAAGTAGAAGTACACGCATCCTTTACTCAAGTAGAAGTACATGCATCCTTTACTCAAGTAGAAGTACACACATCCTTTACTCAAGCAGAAGTACACACATCCTTTACTCAAGCAGAAGTACACACATCCTTTACTCAAGTACAAGTACACACATCCTTTACTCAAGCAGAAGTACACGCATCCTTTACTCAAGCAGAAGTACACACATCCTTTACTCAAGCAGAAGTACACACATCCTTTACTCATGCAGAAGTGCACGCATCCTTTACTCAGGTAGAAGTACACACATCCTTTACTCAAGTAGAAGTACACGCATCCTTTACTCAAGTAGAAGTACATGCATCCTTTACTCAAGTAGAAGTACACACATCCTTTACTCAAGTAGAAGTACACGCATCCTTCGCTCAAATACATGCATCCTTTGCTCAAGTACAAGTACACACATCATTTACTCAAGTAGAAGTACATGCATCCTTTACTCAAGTAGAAGGACATGCATCCTTTACTCAAGTAGAAGTACACGCATCCTTTACTCAAGTAGAAGTACACGCATCCTTTACTCAAGTAGAAGTACATGCATCATTTACTCAAGTAGAAGTACATGCATCATTTACTCAAGTAGAAGTACATGCATCCTTTACTCAAGTAGAAGTACATGCATCCTTTACTCAAGTAGAAGTACACATAAATAGTTATCACCGCAATAAACCGTATTTAATTGTGTCTTAATGTACAGTATTTAATATTCTGTTCGTGTACATATCATATTCTATTTACATGTAGACTTCCATTTAGTATTTTAGTATATACCGTGGAGGAAAGAAGTATTGGATCCCCTGGAGATACTCATTCAAATGATAGACTGTGGGCGAACGTATAGAACCAGCAGGGGATGAAACCCTCGTGTCCTCTCTGCGCGCGGGAGGAGTTCCTTCCGCTCAGAAGGATTTCAGTGACACGTCTGAACTGGAGCCGCGCAGCGTGTGACAATAACACCTTTGAATCTTTGGCATGCCTTCGCCCGAGAGGAATCTGCCACCTGGGCTTTGTGAGCGGCGTCGGACGTCTCACATATCACGACCCGGCGCTGAGATTAAAAGGGAAAATAACTCTCTCTCCTTCCCTTGGCTTCGGCCCAGGACCCCGAGGGCCTCCAGAACAAAACCGCCTCTGTCTGCGGTCCAACTGCAGCAGCTGCTCAGACCCTCCAGCGGTGTTCAGACTGGCAGGCTGCACTCTGAAAGGTCTCCTCTCCTGCTTGTGAGGCATATGTTATAGGCCGCAGATGTATATAAAAATGGTAACACTTTATTTAAAAAAAGGTCTTCACCATCAACTAATTAATTATCATGCATGTTAGCAGTATATTGGCTCTTTATTAGTCACTATAAAACACTTGTGAATGCCTTATTCTACATCAGCCGTGTCAAACTCAATTTCATCGCGGGCCACATCAGCATTATGGTTGCACTCAAAGGGCCGGTTGTAACTTTAAGACTATATAAAAATACATATATAAATATTTAATATATATAAAATAATGTATACTATTACATTATTTCCTCTGCAGAAGTTATTATGGGATAGGGTAATAACTTCATAATGAACTACAGCTGAAAGCAGAAGTCTAGGGCAAATAATTGGAAGTCTCTTCAGTGCTGATGTCACAAAATGTCTTTAAAAAAAAATCTGGAAATGTAAAGAAAAATGAAATTTTGAAGCAAAAAGTCAAATTCTGAACTAAATTCATATTTGAGATGCATTGTGGGATATGTAGTTTATGGGCAACGTGCTTCTGTAAATCGGCACGTATAATAAACGTATAATATTCTTTAAGAGCTCTTGTGGGGCCGCATTAAATCAAGTCGCGGGCCGGATTTGGCCCCCGGACCTTGAGTTTGACACCCCTGTTCTACATGACCGTATTCTACAAGTACTAGGCCATTAGCTGAGCGTTTGTCCTCCTCAATAACCCTCCAATAATTAGTGCTTATTTATTGCAAGTGAGGAAGTTGTTGAACGGGAGTTAGGGTCTTGTGCTCGATGTGGGCCGAATGAGGCGTTCTCTCATAACACCTCACACACATGGTCTACTCTTACGCAACAAGACGTGTTAATTGTGTCAAAATAACTCAAAATGTGGTTTTTCTAACTCAGAATATGTTCCCTATTTTAAAGTGAAGTCTTGTTCATAACTGATAAGCTGGTAGTTTGACTCTAATATGTTAATGAACAACTACCGTAATTTTCGGACTATAAGCCGCGCCTTTTTTCCCATTTTTCGACCCTGCGGCTTATATAACGGTGCGGCTAATCTTTAAGCGGCGGGCTCCAGCAGGAAAAGCTGGAGGCCGGAAAAGAGCGAGACAGGTAGCGCGCCAAAGTGAAAGTGGAACCGAGAGACAGAACGAGAGCAAGACAGACGGACATTACGAGAGCGAGACGGTTTGTGCAAAGGAAGTTTTCATGCACGAACCCTTCGCTCAGTGGGAGGCGTGGATGACTAGCGGCGATAAATCATTCACCCAAACTGGTCGCATGCGAAAAGCAACTTTCGCTCAAGTTTGCGAGTGGATCCTGACGGCGTGGAGGAGTGTCCAACGGGTTCCGAAAATTACGGTAGTTGATGGTGAATATGTGTACGCTAAATCTAAAGTGTTATCATACAAATATATATAACAAACATGTCTATGAAGTGCTTTGCTCAAAATACCAAACGGATCATTGTAGCCTCAAACCCCTCTATTTCAGCTGTTACTAAAGTGCTGATTCTGGGTCAGTAGCTACGGGCAGAAACTCAGCTGCCGGGATTAAACTCCATATCCTGTTCCAAACCACATCAAGGATTCTCTCTGAAACATACGGAGCTCAAACTCTTTCTCTCTCAGGTTTCCCACGAGGCGAGTTCCTCTTTATTTCCTGCTTCTTCACACACGCTCTCTCCAGTACAGGTTAGCTCTGAGTGCTAGCATGCTAATGTAAACAAAGACCATATTACTTCTAGCACACGTCTCATTGTTTCTGACAGCAACGTTTCTGATTGGCCCGTGGGGGTAAAGCCCGCCCACATTTGAGTAATATCGTCATGACGCAGCAAATCTGGATCAGCTCCGATGTTCCCCCGTTTTTAGAGATGTGGGTACGGAGGAGAAGAGGGGTTTGTGTTTTGTGACACTTTGTGAGTCTCCTGACACACCGGGGACACACAGGGACACACCGGGGACACACCGGGGACACACGGTGATGGGGGCATTTTAGATAGGAGAGCTTTAAAGTGCAGTTTACGGACCTCTGCATCACTCTCTGTTTTCAAGAAGACCCGCCTGTTCCCGCACCGCATTTTACTGACTGTCCTTTTTTATATAACCATATTTGATTCAATATGCTCCTTCGATAACTTTTTATTTTATCGTATTTTCTCCTCATTGTGAAGCACCTAGAGATGACGTCCTTTTTAAAGTGTGCTATATGAATGAAACGCATTATTAGTTTAGAAATTAGTCATGCCCAGATAAATCAGGGTATCTGCAGGAATCCTGAAGTCAAATTTAATACCTTTTAAGACCCTTTCCATACATTTTAAGACCTCATCGCAACTTCGCTCTGACGTCATCACCCTCGTTCTTAATATAGACTATATTTAGGGTCGATATGTGTTGACCTTACTTTAAAATAGCAGATCTCTGGGACCGGATATAGTTTGGCTTAGACCCCGGCCCCACGAGGGACCTCATACAGTAAAACGCAAACGCAAAAAAGTCTTCCGTTCACACGCATTCGATTCATTAACGTTTCCGTTCACACGAGACCGCTGGAAACGCTGTAGTACATATGCCAGGCCTGTAAGTGGCGCTGCTGCCGCCACAAAATACACCAAAAGCAGCGAAGAAGACCCCGGAGCATGGTTGTCATGGTTGCCCTTCTGTTTATTCTCCGCGGTGGACGGCGTGTTCTCCTGCTGTATATCTCTCAGGTAGTCCACCAGCAGTCCACCCCCCCCCCCCCCCACAGAGCGGAGCAAGGCAACGAAACTTAAAATAAGAAGCAGCATTTTATGGCACGCTATGCATGGGGCCGCCTTGAGGGGGTTTCCCGACATGTTGTTTCAGTAAATTAAAGGGTGTTTCATGTTGTCGTTGCTGTGGACCTTCTTAATACCTTGGAAGATGCCGTTTAATACTTTTTAATAGCCTTAATTTTCGCTAAATTGATTGATCAACTTTTAATACTTTTTAAGACCCCGCGGACACCCTGTAAATGAACCTCTGGGTGATTACAATATGTACAAAGTGGAGGTTTCTGAGTGGCAAAGCTGAGTTGACCCAGCGATGAAAAGATCTCATTCAGCTCCGAGTGCACGTAGATTTTATTTAAGCGCGACATACAGTGCGGCTTCACGGGCTAATCTTGGTTTTAAATTTGCATCCAGAGAAAAGCAAATAAGGCAGATACTATCATGCTGGCAGGCTAATAGAAATAGTCGAATGCAGCAGTTCTGCACTCGAGGTAACAGAAACCCAGGAAGGAAGGAAGGAAGGAAGGAAGGACCAGAGACACCAGGAAGTGCAGGTTATTTTAACCTGTAGCAGGGCTGCATATTTCACTGAAATGTTATCAAAATGGCGACGTGGACTAGAGCAAAGTTCAAATACAAGGAAGCACAATATTTGGTCAAGGCTAAATACAAGTTAAAGGTCACCTATCAGGCTATTTTTAGGTAATAGCATAGGTCTATATATAAATAATACCAAACAGATCGTTCTAGCCATGCCTGATATCCCTCTGTTTCACTTCCTGTTTCTAAAGTGCTGATTTTGGGTATAAAGCTTTAGGAGGGGGCGGAGCTTATGCGGGACCCGGCAGCTACCGTCTAAACTAAATGCTGCCGTGATGAAACTCCATATCATGGATTATCAAGGATCTGAAACAGTCTGGAGCTCAAAGGCTTTCTCTCTTGCCGGTTACACCACAAGGTGAGTTCCTTTCTACTTCCTGCTTCTTCACACACATGCTCTCCAGTACAGGTTAGCTCTGAGTGTTAGCATGCTAATGTAAACACCGACCATATTACGTCCAAAGCAGTCGGGCATTGTTTCTGATAGCAGCTTTCTGATTGGCCCGTGGGTCCACATTTCAGATGTTACGTCAAATCGGACGCACATCTGGATCAGCTCCGTTGTTCCCCGTTTTTAGAGATTTGGGTACGGAGGAAAAGAGAGAGGGTTTTACTTTCTGACGCTGCGTGAGTTAGCCTGTTAGATAAGTGTAATGGCGCATTTCTACTGCAGCGCGTAGCCCGATTTAAGCGTGCCGTACCCGGTCAGTTTCTGGTTGCGTTTCCACTCGGCGTAGTTCCGGCTAGCGGGTACTTTTTCACAGTTTTTCTGGCTCTCCAAAATCGAGGTTCTTTCGGGCCAACAACCGGGCTGAGTCGGGCTGAGCATGCTAAACTAGAGAGAGAATTGCTGGCAAGGGGCTACAGCTACAACAAGATGAACATATCTGACCGTGATTTAATTGTAATACACGTTTCTAAATGATGCCGAAGTAACAACACACTGATACCGGTTAGTAAGAACCATGAATTAATGCTTTGACGAGTCTGCAGACAGACGGCAGAGAAACACCTTTAAAATGCGTGTTTTCTGAATGGAGATCGGCTAAGCTAACGTTGTATATGCTCCGACCGTCCACACTCACAACAACGGCCTACAGCAGTGACCACCAACTGGCGGCCCGCGGGCCAAATCCAGGTGACTGTGGCGTTGGCGGAGTGGTTACTGCGTTCGCCCCCCCCCCATTTCTTTGTTTACAACGTCTCGTGAGAAAGGTGCAGTACCGGAGTCCAACAGAGAGGCAGCAGCTGCGGGACAGTAGCCTGCGTACTGCGAAACCTTCCCTCCCCTGAAGAAGAAGTGATCCTTCGTTGTGAAGAGTCTGGTTAATGCGGTCCGCACCACAGCAGTAGCCCCGCTGCTACAGAGTCCAACAGAGAGGCTGGAGCTGCGGGACAGCAGCCGAGAAGCAGGGTTGGGTTGTAACGGAAAACATAACGGCGTTACGTAATCAGAATACAAAAGTCAAGTAGGCTAACTGTATTCAGCTGGCGTTACATTTGAAAAACGAGTAATCTGATTACAGTTACTTTCGTAAACCTGAAGTGAATACATTTTGGAATACTTATTGGAATTATTGGTGGAAAAGTTTCCTCACACAATGTAATATTCATTACCGGCAGAACTGTGTGCACACTGCACAGCGCTGCAGCGTGTCTGTGAGCGAGAGAGAGATGCAGCGTGTCTGTGAGGGAGAGAGAGAGAGATGCAGCGTGTCTGTGAGGAGAGAGAGATGCAGCGTGTCTGTGAGGAGAGAGAGATGCAGCGTGTCGGTGAGGGAGAGAGAGATGCAGCGTGTCGGTGAGGAGAGAGAGATGCAGCGTGTCTGTGAGGGAGAGAGATGCAGCGTGTCTGTGAGGAGAGAGAGATGCAGCGTGTCTGTGAGGAGAGAGAGATGCAGCGTGTCTGTGAGGAGAGAGAGATGCAGCGTGTCTGTGAGGAGAGAGAGATGCAGCGTGTCTGTGAGAGAGAGAGATGCAGCGTGTCTGTGAGGAGAGAGAGATGCAGCGTGTCTGTGAGGAGAGAGAGATGCAGCGTGTCTGTGAGGGAGAGAGAGAGATGCAGCGTGTCTGTGAGGAGAGAGAGATGCAGCGTGTCTGTGAGGAGAGAGAGATGCAGCGTGTATGTGAGGGAGAGAGAGATGCAGCGTGTCGGTGAGGAGAGAGAGATGCAGCGTGTCTGTGAGGAGAGAGAGATGCAGCGTGTCTGTGAGGAGAGAGAGATGCAGCGTGTCTGTGAGGAGAGAGAGATGCAGCGTGTCTGTGAGAGAGAGAGATGCAGCGTGTCTGTGAGGAGAGAGAGATGCAGCGTGTCTGTGAGGAGAGAGAGATGCAGCGTGTCTGTGAGGGAGAGAGAGAGATGCAGCGTGTCTGTGAGGAGAGAGAGATGCAGCGTGTATGTGAGGGAGAGAGAGATGCAGCGTGTCGGTGAGGAGAGAGAGATGCAGCGTGTCTGTGAGGAGAGAGAGATGCAGCGTGTCGGTGAGGAGAGAGAGGGGCAGTGTGTATGTGAGGCCCCGCCCCCGCACGCAGTGAGAGAGAGATCTCTTTTAAAATATATTAAGTTAGAAACGGAGATGGTTGGATAAATTGTGCAAGATAACGTTTATGTAGCATTTCTTTATTGTCGAGATGATGACATTTCATAACGATCAAATCAAAGTGAATGGCCTGCTGCTGCTGAATGCATGGGGAAAGTGACTGGAACAAGTTTTAAAAGTTATTACATCGTTTCAGATAATAAATAATAATGATAATTCATTCTATTTAGGGGCGCCTTTCAAAGCACCCAAGGACACCTTACAATTCATAACATATTCTTAGGAAAGGTTTTAGACAGTACACAGAATGCAGTCCGGGTGATGTTTTTTCTGTGGGGTGCAGATGAGAGAGCTGTCCAGAATGACACCAAGATGTTGTGTTTGAGTTCTTGATAAGCCATGAAAACAGTAAAATAAGTGTCTCCTGTTCCCCAAAACATACCCATCTGTTATGGAAAAAGAAAGTATTCAAAAAGTAATCTGAATACTATTTATACAATTCTGGGCTATATAAAAATCTCTGGCCCGCGATAGTGTCTATTGGTTACATTTCGGCCCTTGGACAAATGTAGTTGGTGATCCCTGGCCTACAGACATAAATAAACCAGCGACTGTATTCTCCATGACACAGGCAGTCTGTGGGTTGTACTCGTTTCACTTCTGTCTAGTTTCTGAACAGATATGAGGAGCTGTGAGCTCTGAGTGCTAACAGCTAACGGCTCATGTTGGTTTTGTGTTTCGCATTGAGATGGCGTCACGGCTCCGCCTACACTGCATTACTATAGTTACCGCCCCAGTTCCTAAACTGTAATGGAGACGCAGCATAAAGTGAGCCTGGCCTACCGAGGCCTAACTATACCGTACTGAGCCGAGCGAGGCCCTGCAGTGGAAAAGCGCCATAACAGTGGAAACACCCAGTTTGATACCTTTGAGTTGAGTTCACATTCAAAGAACACACGTTCACTTTAGTGTGATTTAATATATATATGGTGTTACCTGTGGTGAGAAAGCTCTGCTGCTTCCCCTGAAGCCTCGTTAGAGCGGACGCTTCTGGCCTGGCTGTTGGGAGAGCTTTTGTCCGAGGCTCTCCTCCTGGAGTCGGAGGATAAAGCGTCTGAAGGAGGAGAGCAGGAGCTCCCGTGATCTTCCACCAGAGTGCCATCGCTGTGGTCTGACGCTGCAGAGGAACAGAGGTGAAGAGGGGGGGGTTAGCAGAGAGGGTTAAAGTACACACATCAGGTAGAAAGTACAGGTACTCGTGTTCAACATGTAAGAAGTAGAAAGTACAGGTATTTGAGTTCAACATGTGAGAAGTAGAAAGTTCAGGTATTTGAGTTCAACATGTAAGAAGTAGAAAGTACAGGTATTTGAGTTCAACATGTGAGAAGTAGAAAGTACAGGTATTTGTGTTCAACATGTAGAAGTAGAAAGTACAGGTATTTGAGTTCAACATGTAAGAAGTAGAAAGTACAGGTATTTGTGTTCAACATGTAAGAAGTAGAAAGTACAGGTATTTGAGTTCAACATGTGAGAAGTAGAAAGTACAGGTATTTGAGTTCAACATGTAAGAAGTAGAAAGTACAGGTATTTGAGTTCAACATGTGAGAAGTAGAAAGTACAGGTATTTGTGTTCAACATGTAAGAAGTAGAAAGTACAGGTATTTGAGTTCAACATGTGAGAAGTAGAAAGTACAGGTATTTGTGTTCAACATGTGAGAAGTAGAAAGTACAGGTATTTGAGTTCAACATGTAAGAAGTAGAAAGTACAGGTATTTGAGTTCAACATGTGAGAAGTAGAAAGTACAGGTATTTGGGTTCAACATGTAAGAAGTAGAAAGTACAGGTATTTGGGTTAAACATGTAAGAAGTAGAAAGTACAGGTATTTGAGTTCAACATGTGAGAAGTAGAAAGTACAGGTATTTGGGTTCAACATGTAAGAAGTAGAAAGTACAGGTATTTGAGGTTCAACATGTGAGAAGTAGAAAGTACAGGTATTTGGGTTCAACATGTAAGAAGTAGAAAGTACAGGTATTTGGGTTCAACATGTGAGAAGTAGAAAGTACAGGTATTTGTGTTCAACATGTAAGAAGTAGAAAGTACAGGTATTTGAGTTCAACATGTAAGAAGTAGAAAGTACAGGTATTTGAGTTCAACATGTGAGAAGTAGAAAGTACAGGTATTTGTGTTCAACATGTAAGAAGTAGAAAATACAGGTATTTGGGTTCAACATGTAAGAAGTAGAAAGTACAGGTATTTGTGTTCAACATGTAAGAAGTAGAAAGTACAGGTATTTGAGTTCGACATGTAAGAAGTAGAAAGTACAGGTATTTGAGTTCAACATGTAAGAAGTAGAAAGTACAGGTATTTGTGTTCAACATGTAAGAAGTAGAAAGTACAGGTATTTGAGGTCAACATGTAAGAAGTAGAACGTACAGGTATTTGAGGTCAACATGTAAGAAGTAGAACGTACAGGTATTTGTGTTCAACATGTAAGAAGTAGAAAGTACAGGTATTTGTGTTCAACATGTAAGAAGTAGAAAGTACAGGTATTTGAGGTCAACATGTAAGAAGTAGAACGTACAGGTATTTGTGTTCAACATGTAAGAAGTAGAAAGTACAGGTATTTGTGTTCAACATGTAAGAAGTAGAAAGTACAGGTATTTGTGTTCAACGTGTAAGAAGTAGAAAGTACAGGTATTTGTGTTCAACATGTAAGAAGTAGAAAGTACAGGTATTTGAGTTCAACATGTGAGAAGTAGAAAGTACAGGTATTTGTGTTCAACATGTAAGAAGTAGAAAGTACAGGTATTTGTGTTCAACATGAGAGAAGTAGAAAGTACAGGTATTTGAGTTCAACATGTGAGAAGTAGAAAGTACAGGTATTTGAGTTCAACATGTAAGAAGTCAAAGTAAAAAGTAGTAGTAGAGGTGGGAAGTAGTGGAGTAAAGTACTGATACCAGAAAGATGTACTTAAGTACAGTAACAAAGTATTTGTACTCTACTACTTCCCACCTCTGATTGTAACCATGTGTCCACATAGAGAGCATTTGATTGATTTCCTTTTATATGAAAAAAGAAGAATGATCTAAATCACTCACCTATTCTTCTGGCAGAGTGTTTTGAGGAGGCGGGAGTTGATCCGGAGGACGGATGAGACGAGTGAATAGACGAGTGAAGAGACGAGTGAAAGGATGAATGCTGGGAACTGATGCCTCCTGTACTTTTGTCATACGGTGACCTCCTCATCAGCTCCTCAAAGTGACTGTTCACACTGACAGAGAGCAGAGAGAAAACACACGATCAGTATCCGTGACACAACACAAAAATATATATATCTATATATGTTTATTCACACAGACTTATGGAGCATCGTTTCATTATCACTGTTCTAGCAAAGGAATTCTCATGTTCATATTGATGTATTTTAATAAATGTTAACTTGGCCCTTTTGCCTGACAGAAAAAGTTTGAGAACCACTGCATGAGTGTGACGCGACTGCCATCTAGTGGTCACCTTAAAAACTGCCTTCCACTCATTCATTTGTCTTACCTGCGTGAGTTGGAGCCTCTCTTTAACTGTGCGCTCGCTCCGCTGCTGTGCAATGACACAAAGTCGTCTTCATACACCGCTGCGTCTACAGCGCCGTTAGCAGAGGGAGGGGGGAGAGCAGAGGGGGGGTTCCTCTCACTCCCTGCAGCGAGAGAGGGAGACACAGCAGACAGAGGAGAAATGTTAAGGATCGTATTGTTCAGAATCAGAATACCTTTATCCGTCCCAGACAAAGACAGCTTCATGTTGACTAAGAAGCATGCATACAAAATAGTTCTGAAGATTTAGCAGCCAGGTATATATTGTACAGTTATTAACGGCATATATATATATTGCTCATCATTTGTATTTCACAGCAAGTTGTTGGTATGAACACTACAGTTTGATGCGAAGCTCTCTAAGTCACACATTTCCAGGTTGAGTTGAACACAAAAAGGATGTGGAACATATATAATATATATATACACTAGGGCTGTCAAACGATTACAATTTTTAATCAGATTAATCACAGCTTAAAAATTAATCAATCAGATTAATCACCATTCGAACTATGTCCAAAATATGCCATTTATTTATGTATATTGTAGGAATGGAAAGATAAATGAAACAAGGCGGATATATCCATTTAACACACAGTATCTATGTTATTATAAAAAAATTCGCGGTTCAAAATGAAAGACAACCCACACACCTATCAATCATAAACTGTGGGTCTGAATTCATTACGTGTTGATTTCTATCAACGGGGAGTACTTCAGGAAAGTCGACAGAGGGGGGGGGGGCTAGTGGAGTACTTACCGTGACCCAGATGTGAACGTTTGTTGATAAGCTGTTTTAGCTAATCTTGTTTTAGTTCTCCAGTGAAGGGGGGAGTCTCCTCGCAGCCGGTTGGCGTAGTTTTGGAAGTTCCGTGTACAGACGACGTTAACAAGCAATCCCTGTCTGGCACAAGGAGACCGACCTGTCGTCCGGCGGATCTAACCGCCTTCTGGAAAAGCTTCACAGTACGTACGGTACGCAAATGACGGGAGCCATTTCAGATCCGCACATACTGCTTACCAGTTATGTGCTTACCCTGTACCAGAGCCATATATACTATGATATGGCTCTGCCCTGTACTACAGCAAGAGTATTCTGCGTCGGGACTTCCTGCAACAACACCACACCGTTATCTTGATTCTGATTGGCCAGAAGACATTATCAAAGATGTTCTATTGAGAAGACGATCACTACGTGACAAAAGTTTTCAAAACCGTTTCTGGTCTTCGGTATTTCCAGACAAGCGGCTGAAATCAGTCTGACTAACTGCTGTCTGTGCAATTCTCGGCGCGAGTTGGCAGACTTTATTTTGCTTACTTTAACATCATTTGTCATGGTGGGCTAAGCCATTTCTTGGTATGGCTGTAGCCTACCCCAGCCATACCCTGGCGCTGCCGCTGGTGGCACGTATGGGGCGGGCCATTCTGCACATGCGTTAAATATTTTAACGCAATTAATTCAAAAAATTAATTACCGCCGTTAACGCGTTAATTTTGACAGCATTAATAAACATCTTCACAGGTACAGGCAACAATAGAAATGGATAACATAGCAGGAGGCAGAGGAAAGGAAATGGATGTGCAGTATTAACAATATCTACATAGGCTAGAAGGAGGGGACTGGATTTTATTTTTGGGGTTGGTGTGCGTGTACATCTGGCTCTGACACTAGCCAGTACCTCCCAATCCATACACCTCAGTGGAAAGGTACTCGTATGTTTACTAATAGGGGTGGGGGAAATCATCGATACAGCAAAGCGTCGCGATGCTTTGCGATATTGTATCGATACACGGACGCCAAGTATCGATATTTTATTATATGTAACTATCCATATTGCAAAACCAAATGAAAGTTTTTGCTAACAATTGCTTTCTCAATCCACTAGATGGTGCCAAGCTTCTTCTTGTGCGGTCGTGGCCATGTCAGTGGAATTGGCAGGAAGATAGTCAAAACAAAGATGTAAATATATATATCGTATCGCAATACTGTGGCTTTCTTGTACATATCATATTCTATTTTTTATGTTGCATTGTTGGAGGAGCCCAGGTCAGAAGCATGTTATTGCCATTTCTACACTGCAGCTTTGTGCACATGGCAATGAAACCGTTTGAATGTTGAAAACAGTGTGGCATCATCACTAACCTGGAAGTCTGCCCTGGAGGTTCTTGGTGTAGATGTTGATGACGCTCAGAGGGCTGCCTTTGTTCAGCTCCTCCCAGGGTGCTTTGCTGCTGTCGTGCTGCGTGTAGCTGAGGGTTGCGCACCTGGCCGCCTCCCTCTGAAACTCCGACAGCCTGTGGTAGTCCTTCCTCTGCCCCGCGCAGTACTCCGCTGCCTCCAGACGCTCTGCTGCTGCTGCCGCTCGGGGGAAACGACCGTGTGCGGAGGAGGAGGGGTGAGGAGGACTTACATCATCCTCAGAGAAACTCCCCTCACTCAGCAGAGGACCCTCGCTGATGGACCCGGCACTGGAGTCAAGAGTCCCATTGTTATACTCTCCGTTATCCACTCTCTCCACTCGGTCCAAGCCGTTGACCAGCCTCTCCCTCTCATGCGTGTTGAGCCCTGTCTCGTCGGCAGGTGTGTGTGGATTGTTTGTAAAGGTGTGTGTACCCCTGCTGTCTTTCTGTCCCCTGAGTGCATGTCCTGCTCCTGGTAGAGCCGTGCCATTGTATGAACTTGTATGACCTGTGCCGGTCAGAATCCTCTGGATCCTCGACGCCACGTCATCGTTTTCGGCCCAGCTTCCAGCGTCAGGATCCCCCTGAGAGGGTCTTATAACATCCATGGGGGTTTCTAGATCTGAATGAGAATCAGAAAGAGAGTTATCACCAGGTGGGTTGACACGTACGAGGAATTTGACTTGGTGTCGTGTTGCATACATAAAAGTCAAACAAAAAAGTCAACTATTTTACCCTGTTCGGCCGCAAGCCTGTTTTTCAGGTCTCAGGCTCGAAAATGACATTCCCAGAACAAATGACCATATCTTCTAAAAGGGTTAAATTAATAATCTTTGTTCTCAAAGTAATGATAAACCTGTGAGTTGGATGTAGAGAAGTCAGAATCAATATAGATGTTTTTTATTTTAAAGAAAATTCAGATTGAACATAGTAAAAAACTGCAAATTATTGTGTCCGTCCAAAATATATGATGTATATATGATGTACTCCTTGGATGATGGTAAGGTAGACTAAAAGCTGTAGGAATTCAAAGTACAACAGATAATAAGTACCCTGTATGAAGATTGATGCAAAACAAGTGATATTTGATCTTTTTAAGACAGATTTAGCACAAAAAAAACCTCTTCTGGGGCCATTTGGGTGGATTTTCCTTATCTCTGGCCCCCCTTGCTCGATTTTGACATGTGACATCTCTTCCTGACCGTCAGAGCCAATAGAATCGAAGGGAAAACGTCCCGCACACACTCATGTTAAAAAAAAGGTGGCGTCTCTGCGCATGCTAGCTTGCAGCAGAGGGGAGAAATATCCCTGCTCTGATATCAAGCAACGCAAAAGCAGTTTTATAGTCGATAGGGACTTGGCTTGGTAACTGGAAGGTCACCAGTTCAAGTCCCGGCAAGACCAAGTGCTACCGAGGTGTCCCTGAGCAAGGCACCGTCCCCTATACTGCCCCCCGGGCACCGTTCAAAATGGCGGCACAATTCTCCTAACACTAGGATGCAGAGAAACAATTTCCCCATTGGGATTAATAAAGTATATTAATCAATCAATCAAAAAAAGTATGTATTATGTTGTAATATTTTCTACAACATACTTTTTACCCAGGATGACCCTGTCTTGTAACAAAAACGAAAAAACAATTGAAGTGGACCTATCATGCTATATTTGAATAATATATTGTAGGGCCATACTCATATAAAACATGTCTGTGAAGTTCTTTTTCAAAATACCAAACTGATCCTGCGTTTTAGCCATGCCTCATTTCGCTCTATTTGCTCTATTCCAGCCCTGTCTTCACAAGGGCTGATTCTGTGGCAAATGAGCTGCAGCTGACCACGCCCCCCTGCAAAGGAGGGGGGCTAGGCACGAGGGTCATGTTACCATGCTGTTACCATGCTGTTACCATGCTGTTGCCATGCTGTTGCCATGCTGTTGCCATGCTGTTGCCATGCCACGGCAACCTCTCATTCCCCTGATAGGTGGAGAGCTGCCCATATAGGCGGAGCTCCCCGTTTCTGACCAGAACAATTTCAAATCTGGATCAGCTCCGTTGCAGCCCCGCTTTTAGAGACTTGGGTACGGAGGAAAAGAGAGAGTTGTGTTTTCTGACACCTGGTGAGTTCCCTGGAACACCGGGGACACATGTTCATGTATACAAGACGTACACAAGTGCATTTGCATGATAGGTCCCCTTTAAAAAGAAATAGAATCAAATGTGTGCAGTAATAAAAGGGAACAGTACCGTAGTTGACGCCGTCCCCAGCGATCTTGCGCGCCTCGCTCTCGATGCGGTTGGAGAGGGAAGCCGCGGTGGCCTTCAGGGCTTCGATGCGGGACATCTTAGAGTTCGGCCTGATGGAGGGAGATGGTGTCGGACGCTGCTTCACCGCAGACTCCATCCGGAGCAGGTGGGACAGGAAATGGTCTCCATACGGAGCCATGGTGCTGCTGCTCAGGCGCTCAGGCTGCAGCAGAGAGGCGAGGCCGGTGTCCAGATCATTCCTGCAGGAGGGAGGGACGAGGGACGAGGTCAGCAGAGGCTCAAACACAACAACATGCAGGACAAGTGTTTTAACAAATGGAAAATAACTGGTTTTCTTTCAGATATTGAGAGAGAGTAAAACCCTGTACTCAATGTTACCTGTCACTTAGACGCTTTTATCCAAAGCGACTGACATACTCAATAGAGAACCGCAGTGACGCGTCCTAAAACCCAGAAGTAAGTTAGCATTTTTACCACTTCCTGTTCCCTGGTCTCAGAGCCAATGGGATCTCTCCATAGGGTTTAGGAAACTATCTGAACTAAGGTCTGAGGTTGAGACTCATTGAAGAGACGGATCACGTTTTAAATCCATCAGCAGTGTCCCTCCCTCAATCAATCAACAACTTTATTAATCCCACAAGGGGCAATTAATAAAGTTTAATCAAGTTAAAAGTTTTTTTTTTAACTTGATTATTTATTTATTTATTTATTGCGATGCTACGGACTATATGGTGTAAATTGGAATGATCCACTTCCAGGCTCCTGGGTGTATCCGTGTGCTTCCTGCCTGTGGACATAAACTGCTCATGACCTAATGCCCCTTGCGGGATAATAAAGTTGCTCATAGATTGATAGATTGATTGGTTGATTGATAGATTGATTGATTGCTTGGTTGGTTGGTTGGTTGGTTGGTTGGTTGGTTGATTGATTGGTTGAGTGATCAGTTGATTGATTGGTTGATTGATTGAGGTTCACCAGGAGTGACAAATACAAAAACATGCAGGAAATATGTTTTTTAAAAATGTAAAGGAAGCGGGTTTCTTAAAGTCTCAGATGAAGAGAAATTGGGTGAGAGCCAAAGACCTGAGGAACCTTGTAAGCGTTCTCGTTTGTTTGTTAGTTTAGTTCTCGGTTTTCATTCATAATAAGGTACAGGCAACAAATAAGGACAGTATGAGTAAACAATAGCTTAAAACAAATATAAATAAATAAGTGATTAAATAATTATGAATGAATAATAAATAAGAAGTCTACGGCAGACTGACAGGACATCGATCCTCTACAGCAGGCCTATTCAACTAGGGCCACGGGCCGAATCAGGCTCTTCAGAACTTTTTTCTGGTCCACGAGAGGTTGCCTGCAAATCGAAATGGCATATGTGTAATAGCATAAATAAAACTAATGTCGTTACACACTGGGTTCGCGGGCCACAGAGAAAGTACTTAGTTAACAACAGCTTCAAGATGTCTCTCTCCAAGCCCAAGAAACGTAAAGTTGATTCGAAAAATCTCCAATTCCTGAATGAATGAATGGACGACAAATATGTATTTACTTTGCCAGCCGCAACAAGTAATAAACCGGTGTGTTTATTGAGAAACGAAAGTATATCCGTGATGAAAGAACGTAAAGCGACACTACAACTCAAATCACGGCTCGTCTTCTGCCAGTGTTCCCGTGGGCTCAGAGGAACGGAGAAGGAAAGTACGGGGACTGCTCGCATCCTTTGAACGGAGTCAAGTGGCCAACAATGAGGAAGGTGGCCTTGCTTCCACTGACAAAGTTTGGATCTACCTATACTTGTGAGTCTAGCTTTTCTCATATGTGACCTGCTCTATCGAAATCAGTCGCATTGACCCGAAGACACATGTTGAGTTGTATACTGCTGGAAAGAGGAGACTCCTAGCTTTCTCATGATATCAGGATTGTTGTCGTTCTCCAAATATTAAGCGAAATATGTCACGTTATATAACGACTGTCACCGAGTCGTCGTTTTGAGAAAAATGCATTTAAAGTTTTCTCTTCTCTGGAATCCATCGATCTGATTGGTTATTAGCAAATGATCAAAATACTACGGAGGGAAGATATTTTCATTTGGAGGGGAAGCTCGCGAGTGTGTGTGTATACGTGTGTGTGTGTGTGTGTGTGTTTCTGTATTTTTGCGTTTGTGTGTATTGTGCTTGTTTCCCGGAGAAAACCCTCAGGAGAAACACCGGCTGTTGTTCTGCCTGCTGTGCCGTCAAGCTACTCCGTTCTCCGCTTGTAATTATGCCGAAGCTTCAAAGTTGTATTTATCATCTGGATTTTCCGAAACAAGTTTAATATTCTGAAAGCCAAGACTCTGTTTAATTTAAACCAGATGAAAACAAACTGTAGCGGACCCTGCCGTGTTATCTATGATTACTATACGCTTACATTCATAATGTCAGCGGAGGGAGGGGGGCGGCGCTGCGGAACAGCAGAGTGCGAGTGAGAGCTGTCTTCGTCCCTTTACAAGCTTCAAACATGTATTTATCGTGAGTTTGGAAATAAAAGTTTCATATTCTGAAAGCCAAGACTTTGTTTGTTTAAAATCAAACAAAACACCCGAACCCCGAAAAAAAATGTTTACGTAAATCCACGTTTATTTTGAAATGAGCCGTTGAGACTTCCGACTGATTTCGATCACATGTGAATGCCATCAAAACAAGGGCACGTTGCTCCACGACCAATGAGAAGCTGCATGAGTGTCTCAGGATTGCTCTGACCACTTGCTGAAATAGCTAAATCAAGGCAGTGTCATTTCTCTCACCGACTCAGACTAAACATGACAGAAGTCATGGTGTGTATGCAGATCTGTTTTTATGGTCATTCAAACACGCCTACTTACTGTTTCGAACATTGTAAAAATGTTAGATATGAATGTTATTGTGAGTCTGATGGCTATTGTTTTACTATGTTCTTGACTTGTGTTGTCTTCAAAACACCTTATGTATGCTTGGAAGTGTTGAGGATATTATACACTGGGCTACTTACTGTTAATGGGATGAATACGGTTTTATTATATCCATCTTGTTTTGTGCATTAGTGGACGAGGAACTGTTGGGGGAAAACCTCATGTCTCCTTAGTTTTAAAGAGGCAACATTTTGCACCAAGCCTTGTAACCGAAGCTTTCCTACTTTGTATGGACTGGTTGCTTTCTGTATGATTTATTTTGATACAATTAAAGTAAAAAAAAAAAGGGATGCACTTGATTAGTTCATTTAATGTATTAGTATCTATTAACACTACTGTAAGCAAGAGTTAAAGCCTAAAATACCATGTTATTTATTTTTATTTTTCTTAAAGGTGGGGTAGGTAAGTTTCAGAAACCGGCTCGAGATACACTTTTTGTTATATTCCATGGAATGCTCTTAACATCCCGATAGCAATGAATATCTGAAGTGCTTTGACAACAAATCCATAAATAAATATCATCTGTAGAAGCCCTAATACTGTAAAAAGTACAACCAGTCCGTTTAGCCGGGCCGGCCTACCTGCCTGTCAGCCTTCCATCGGGGCACAAACTCATCTCGTGCCCTCATTGGTCATGTGCGCGTTCGTGTGTGTTGGGGGAGGGGCTCTGTGAGGAAGTGGCAGATATTCTCCGGTTGTGTATTTTCAAATTCTAGCGATCTCGAGCCGGTTTCTCAAACTTACCTACCCCACCTTTAAGTATCAACTGATATTTTTTTAGTAACAATTTATATTTAAACATTGTAGCTTTATATATTTTAACATTCTGGTAGAGTGCATATGATGACCCTGATTATTATTGCTACTATCTCTGCTTTATCACTGCTTTTATGGATGTGTTCTTATTTATGTTATGTATTGCATTGAGAGATGCCAACTGAATTTCGTTGCACTGATGTGTGATGACAATAAAGATATATTCTATTCTATTCTTATTTGTAGTGGTTCCTTGACAAAGTATTGTGTGGCCCACAAACCCCCAGTGATTTTCCTATTTGGCCCACTTGCTAATGTCGTTGGTGATCACTGCTCTACAGCTTTCAATTTAACTTGATGTGATCGTCACGCATCGAATGACATCATTTCATTGTTTGCCTGTGTGAGCATTTTAATTGGTCTCCTCGTAGAAAATAAACTGCACAGTATTCTTAATTTCCCGAAAATCTCCGAAACTGTATTTGCTGACGGACAAACTACAGCTAATGAAACTACAGCTAATGACACTACAGCTAATGACACTACAGCTAATGACACTACAGCTAATGAAACTACAGCTAATGAAACTACAGCTAATGACACTACAGCTAATGAAACTACAGCTAATGACACTACAGCTAATGAAACTACAGCTAATGACACTACAGCTAATGAAACTACAGCTAATGAAACTACAGCTAATGACACTACAGCTAATGAAACTACAGCTAATGAAACTGCAGCTAATGAAACTACAGCTAATGACACTACAGCTAATGACACTACAGCTAATGAAACTACAGCTAATGAAACTGCAGCTAATGACACTACAGCTAATGAAACTACAGCTAATGAAACTACAGCTAATGACACTACAGCTAATGAAACTACAGCTAATGACACTACAGCTAATGAAACTGCAGCTAATGAAACTGCAGCTAATGACACTACAGCTAATGACACTACAGCTAATGAAACTACAGCTAATGAAACTGCAGCTAATGACACTACAGCTAATGAAACTACAGCTAATGAAACTGCAGCTAATGACACTACAGCTAATGACACTACAGCTAATGACACTACAGCTAATGAAACTGCAGCTAATGAAACTACAGCTAATGACACTACAGCTAATGACACTACAGCTAATGAAACTACAGCTAATGAAACTACAGCTAATGACACTACAGCTAATGAAACTACAGCTAATGACACTACAGCTAATGACACTACAGCTAATGAAACTACAGCTAATGAAACTACAGCTAATGACACTACAGCTAATGAAACTACAGCTAATGAAACTGCAGCTAATGAAACTACAGCTAATGACACTACAGCTAATGACACTACAGCTAATGAAACTACAGCTAATGAAACTGCAGCTAATGACACTACAGCTAATGAAACTACAGCTAATGAAACTACAGCTAATGACACTACAGCTAATGAAACTACAGCTAATGACACTACAGCTAATGAAACTGCAGCTAATGAAACTACAGCTAATGACACTACAGCTAATGACACTACAGCTAATGAAACTACAGCTAATGAAACTGCAGCTAATGACACTACAGCTAATGAAACTACAGCTAATGAAACTGCAGCTAATGACACTACAGCTAATGACACTACAGCTAATGACACTACAGCTAATGAAACTGCAGCTAATGAAACTACAGCTAATGACACTACAGCTAATGACACTACAGCTAATGAAACTACAGCTAATGAAACTACAGCTAATGACACTACAGCTAATGAAACTACAGCTAATGACACTACAGCTAATGAAACTACAGCTAATGAAACTGCAGCTAATGAAACTGCAGCTAATGAAACTACAGCTAATGAAACTACAGCTAATGAAACTACAGCTAATGACACTACAGCTAATGAAACTACAGCTAATGACACTACAGCTAATGACACTACAGCTAATGAAACTACAGCTAATGAAACTACAGCTAATGACACTACAGCTAATGAAACTACAGCTAATGAAACTGCAGCTAATGAAACTACAGCTAATGAAACTACAGCTAATGAAACTACAGCTAATGAAACTACAGCTAATGACACTACAGCTAATGACACTACAGCTAATGAAACTACAGCTAATGAAACTACAGCTAATGAAACTACAGCTAATGACACTACAGCTAATGAAACTACAGCTAATGAAACTACAGCTAATGACACTACAGCTAATGAAACTACAGCTAATGAAACTGCAGCTAATGAAACTACAGCTAATGAAACTACAGCTAATGAAACTACAGCTAATGAAACTACAGCTAATGACACTACAGCTAATGACACTACAGCTAATGAAACTACAGCTAATGAAACTACAGCTAATGACACTACAGCTAATGAAACTACAGCTAATGAAACTACAGCTAATGAAACTACAGCTAATGACACTACAGCTAATGACACTACAGCTAATGAAAGCTAATGAAACTACAGCTAATGACACTCCAGCTAATGAAACTACAGCTAATGAAACTACAGCTAATGACACTACAGCTAATGAAACTACAGCTAATGAAACTACAGCTAATGACACTACAGCTAATGAAACTACAGCTAATGAAACTGCAGCTAATGAAACTACAGCTAATGAAACTACAGCTAATGAAACTACAGCTAATGAAACTACAGCTAATGAAACTACAGCTACTGAAACTACAGCTAATGAAACTACAGCTAATGAAACTGCAGCTAATGAAACTGCAGCTAATGAAACTGCAGCTAATGAAACTACAGCTAATGAAACTACAGCTAATGAAACTGCAGCTAATGAAACTACAGCTAATGAAACTACAGCTAATGAAACTACAGCTAATGAAACTACAGCTAATGAAACTGCAGCTAATGAAACTACAGCTAATGAAACTACAGCTAATGAAACTACAGCTAATGACACTACAGCTAATGAAACTACAGCTAATGAAACTACAGCTAATGACACTACAGCTAATGACACTACAGCTAATGAAACTACAGCTAATTACACTACAGCTAATGACACTACAGCTAATGAAACTACAGCTAATGAAACTACAGCTAATGAAACTACAGCTAATGAAACTACAGCTAATGAAACTGCAGCTAATGACACTGCAGCTAATGAAACTACAGCTAATGAAACTACAGCTAATGAAACTGCAGCTAATGACACTACAGCTAATGAAACTACAGCTAATGAAACTACAGCTAACTACAGCTAATGAAACTACAGCTAATGAAACTACAGCTAATGAAACTACAGCTAATGACACTACAGCTAATGAAACTACAGCTAATGAAACTGCAGCTAATGAAACTACAGCTAATGAAACTACAGCTAATGAAACTACAGCTAATGAAACTACAGCTAATGACACTACAGCTAATGAAACTACAGCTAATGAAACTACAGCTAATGAAACTACAGCTAATGACACTACAGCTAATGACACTACAGCTAATGAAAGCTAATGAAACTACAGCTAATGACACTCCAGCTAATGAAACTACAGCTAATGAAACTACAGCTAATGACACTACAGCTAATGAAACTACAGCTAATGAAACTACAGCTAATGACACTACAGCTAATGAAACTACAGCTAATGAAACTGCAGCTAATGAAACTACAGCTACTGAAACTACAGCTAATGAAACTACAGCTAATGAAACTACAGCTAATGAAACTACAGCTAATGAAACTACAGCTACTGAAACTACAGCTAATGAAACTACAGCTAATGAAACTACAGCTAATGAAACTACAGCTAATGAAACTGCAGCTAATGAAACTGCAGCTAATGAAACTGCAGCTAATGAAACTACAGCTAATGAAACTACAGCTAATGAAACTGCAGCTAATGAAACTACAGCTAATGAAACTACAGCTAATGAAACTACAGCTAATGAAACTACAGCTAATGAAACTGCAGCTAATGAAACTACAGCTAATGAAACTGCAGCTAATGAAACTGCAGCTAATGAAACTACAGCTA
The DNA here is from genome assembly GCF_902827115.2 of Pseudochaenichthys georgianus. Taxonomy (NCBI): domain Eukaryota; kingdom Metazoa; phylum Chordata; class Actinopteri; order Perciformes; family Channichthyidae; genus Pseudochaenichthys; species Pseudochaenichthys georgianus. The sequence continues at coordinate 123,358 of NW_027263070.1, read as the reverse complement.
ATGAAACTACAGCTAATGACACTACAGCTAATGAAACTACAGCTAATGACACTACAGCTAATGAAACTACAGCTAATGAAACTACAGCTAATGAAACTGCAGCTAATGAAACTACAGCTAATGAAACTGCAGCTAATGAAACTACAGCTAATGAAACTACAGCTAATGAAACTACAGCTAATGAAACTACAGCTAATGAAACTACAGCTAATGAAACTACAGCTAATGAAACTGCAGCTAATGAAACTACAGCTAATGAAACTGCAGCTAATGAAACTACAGCTAATGAAACTACAGCTAATGAAACTGCAGCTAATGAAACTACAGCTACTGTTTTCACCCAAGAAGGGGATCATGATGTGGAGGGAGAGAGCACTTCAGGGTTCATACACTTTTTCACCAAGGATGTTCCATGGCTTCTCCGGGACCTTTACCTAGTTTTCCACGACCAAAAAAATGACTCCTTCTCAGCGGTTCCACTGAAAATGGTTTATTTTAACACGGAACAGGAAAATAAGGTCTGCATCAGAGTCCTGCATCGGGTCGGGTACCCGACGGGTGACCCGCAAAAAAGGTGATTCGCGGGTGGTATTTTTCCAAACGCTTTTTTCCGGGTTCGGTTCTGGGTAAAACAAAGATGATGCGGGTCGGGTCGCGGGTGTTGCATAATAAATATATTGAAATAATGATAATTTAGTTTAATGTTTAAATCCTCAGACCTCTCCCCGCGGGACCGTGCATAATCATAACCTCTGCAGCGCATCAATCTGCTGCTGTGCGCGCCACATTCTAAATGGCTGAGGTGAAGCTCTCTAGCGGAGAATACAGCATTTTCAATAACACTTCCTCAAGAGCGAAACCCAGCGTCTGGGAGGCTTTTGGTTCCTAGATGGAGAAAATAACCAACATCCCACGCTTTTTGAGACAAATATGCAACTGCGTGTGTTAATAATTGCACGTTTTCACTGCTCATATATAGGCTATGCGGGTTCGGGTCGGGTCGCGGATCTTGTGCCGACGGGTCGGGTCGGGTTGCGGAACTAATTGGCAATATGTGCGGGTAACGGGGCGGGTTCGGTATTGCACGTCGCGGGTGCGGGGCGGGAGCGGGTCTTGAAAATCAGACCCGTGCAGGACTCTGGTCTGCATATGAAACATGTCGTGCCTATCTGAAACAAATCCAATAGTTGGCTTACTAGCTTCTACACGCTAAAGCAGTGCTTCTCAAAGTGTGGTCCGCGGACTACTGGTGGTCCGTGAGCGCCCCCTAGTGGTCTGTGAGTATATTGGTAACAATTCATATTTGAAATGAATAAATACATTTAAGTTTTCCGCACTCTCGCGGGAATATCTCTGCGATGGAGCGAGCTTAAGTTTCACTTTCGATTGCATGATATAGCCCAGCGCAACAGCTTCATCACACATGTTGCCGCCTGTTTGTACCATTTTCAGGCGATTTGAAATCTGTTCTAGAAAAACGATGTGATTTTGAATATTTGTGGAGTGAGGTGGTCCGCGTGTGTTTTTTTATTGGTTAAGTCCTTGGTATGAATAAGTTTGAGAAACACTGCTCTAAAGCAACTAAAATCTCTCACCAGCAAAACGCCTCGTCAGTTAAATGCCATTTTACGTTTCATTACTAGACAGTATTTATTATCGTTACAGTATTACTATTTCAGCGATTAGATCAAATATAAATTATATTTGATGCAACTTTAGTTACATTTCCATGACTTTTCCAGGGCCTGGAATCAGCATTTTGAATTTCCATGACTTTTCCAGGTTTTTAATGACCGCACGAACCCTGAAATACACGCATACAACGAGCATTATTACAAACCACCGGAGAGGTCATGTCTTTTTGTGCAGGGTATGTTTGTCTAAAGCAGGGGTGCCCAATACGACCGGTCAATCGCAAGGGTAGTGTGGGTAGATCGCATGGCATTGAAAAAAAACCCCATTTAATTTCTTCTTCTTTTTTTTTTACAGTTAGCCTACATCCTTCCTACGTACAGGTAAGCCTGTCTGACTTTTTTTTTTATTGTGCCATACGGGTTCATGCAGTCATGAGGGGGCCTCACCTCCTCATCTGAAGCGCACCAATATTATACGCTTATGCGGCGCAATTAATGTAAGCGCCCCACAGTTTATCCGTCGTTTAGTCCACGAGCACCCCCCCCCACGACACAGATTGGGCAGGGGCGGACCTGTAGGTGGATCATTTGGGTGTGGTCGTTTTAAAAGTAGCTCCCAAGCTGAAAAAGTGTGGGCACCCCTGGCCTAAAGGATTAATAAGAACAACGTTTGGCCCAATTTGCACGATATGAAAGCAGCATTTGTGCCAGATACAGGTATTATTTTTAACTTTGCCAACACGGGGAAACCGAGCATTCGGCCTTGATGGAGGTCTGAGCTCGAACATCACATGAGTCAAATCACTGCTTCCTCTTCACTTCCAGTCATTTATCTGAAAGTTTGTTCATGCATCTCAAACCGGAGCAGTAAGTGTCCTTGTTAAATCCTGCGCTGACATTAGTGTTAATTTCGTTGACTAAAACTATGACGAAATATGTTCGCCAACGACCTTTTTTTCCATGACGAAAACGAGACGATGACGAGACGGCACCGACGGCAGTAAACAATAACTGTAAGAAAATCATCATGCAATATCGTTGACGAAAAGTGACGAGACGAAAACGTAGTTTACTAAATAAAAACTATGACAAAATCTCTCTTTACTTTCGTTGACGAAAAATGAGGAGATGAAATATTATCAAAGATAACGTTAAATCTCCGATAGTCAGTTTTTCTCCCAGCGCGGCGGGAGATTTGAATTACACCGGGCAGCGGCACAATATGAACTGTCAGGAAGACTCGGGTCTAACTCGTGGTCTAACTCGTGGACTAACTCGTGGACTCACTCGTGGTCTAACTCGTGGTCTCACTCGTGGTCTAACTCGTGGTCTCACTCGTGGTCTCACTCGTGGACTAACTCGTGGACTAACTCGTGGTCTAACTCGTGGACTGACTCGTGGTCTGACTCGTGGTCTGACTCGTGGTCTGACTCGTGGTCTGACTCGTGGTCTGACTCGTGGTCTGACTCGTGGTCTGACTCGTGGTCTGACTCGTGGTCTGACTCGTGGTCTGACTCGTGGTCTAACTCATGGTCTAACTCATGGTCTAACTAACCTTATTTAACAGAAAATAAAATGGCAACAACAGGGCTTGGGAGCAGTGGTCGCGTTAACCGAATACCCCCCGTCAGCGCGAGTGAGTGATACATTGTGCACTCGACGGGTAATAATGGATTATGACGGACATGTTACGATCCTGTCCGTCAAAATGACTGACAACGAAA